>NC_069499.1:381340217-381640217 GCF_027579735.1 Bombina bombina
TATTAGCCCCTAAACCTAACCCTAACACCCCCTAACTTAAATATAATTAAAATAAATATAAATAAAACCTACAATTATTACCTAAAGTATCCCTATTTAAAACTAAATACTTAGCTGTAAAATACACCCTAAGCTAGCTACAATATAATTAATAGTTACATTGTAGCTAGCTTAGGGTTTATTTTAATTTTACAGGCAAGATTGTATTTATTTTAACTAGGTAGAATAGTTAGTAAATAGCTAATAACTATTTAATAACTACCTAGTTAAAATAAATACAAATTTACCTGTAAAATACAACCTAACCTAAGTTACACTAACACCTAACACTACACTACAATTAAACAAATTCCCTAAATTAAATACAATTAACTAAATTAAATACAATTAGCTAAATTACAAAAAAAAAACAAAACACTAAATTACAGAAAATAAAAAACAAATTACAAGATCTTTAAACTAATTACACCTAATCTAATAGCCCTATCAAAATAAAAAAGCCCCTCTAAAATAAAAAAAAACCCTAGCCTAAACTAAACTACCAATAGCCCTTTAAATGGCCTTTTGTGGGGCATTGCCCCAAAGAAATCAGCTCTTTTACCTGAAAAAAATACAAACAACCCCCCCAACAGTAAAACCCAGCACCCACACAACCAACTCCCCAAATAAAACCCTAACTAAAAAAACCTAAGCTCCCCATTGCCCTGAAAAGGGCATTTGGATGGACATTGCCCTTAAAATGGCATTTAGCTCTATTGCAGCCCAAAGCCCTAACCTAAAAATAAAACCCACCTAATAAACCCATAAAAAACCTAACACTAACCCCTGAAGATCCACTTACAGTTTTGAAGATCCGACATCCATCCACAACGAAGCCGGGAGAAGTCCTCATCGAAGCGGCAAGAAGTCCTCAACAAAGCCGGGAGAAGTCTTCATCCAATCCGGAAGTGGTCCTCGGACAGAAGTCTTCATCCAGACGGCATCTTCTATCTTCATCCATCCGGTGCGGAGCAGGCCCATCTTCAAGAGCATCCTCTTCCAACGACGACTACACAACGAATGAAGGTACCTTTAAGTGACGTCATCCAAGATGCCGTCCCTTAGATTCCGATTGGCTGATAGAATTCTATCAGCCAATCGAAATTAAGGTTGAAAAAATCCTATTGGCTGATGCAATCAGCCAATAGGATTGAACTTCAATCATATTGGCTGATCCAATCAGCCAATAGGATTGAGCTCGCATTCTATTGACTGTTCCAATCAGCAAATAGAATGCGAGCTCAATCCTATTGGCTTATTGTATCAGACAATAGGATTGAAGCCAATCAGAATCTAAGGGACGCCATCAGGGCAATGGGGAGCTTAGTTTTTTTTTAGTTATGGTTTTATTTGTGGGGTTGGTTGTGTGGGTGGTGGGTTTTACTGTTGGGGGGCTTGTTTGTATTTTTTTCAGGTAAAAGAGCTTATTTCTTATGGGCAATGCCCCGCAAAAGGCCCTTTAAATGGGTAGTGGTAGTTTAGTTTAGGCTAGGGTTTTTTATTTTTATTTTGGGGGGGCTTTTTTATTTTGATAGGGCTATTAGATTAGGTGTAATTAGTTTAAAGATCTTGTAATGTGTTTTTATTTTCTGTAATTTAGTGGGGTTTTTTTTTTTGTAATTTAGCTAATTGTATTTAATTTAGTTAATTGTATTTAATTTAGGGATTTTATTTAATTGTAGTGTAGTGTTAGGTGTTAGTGTAACTTAGGTTAGGTTTTATTTTACAGGTAAATTTGTATTTATTTTAGCTAGGTAGTTATTAAATAGTTAATAACTATTTACTAACTATTCTACCTAGTTAAAATAAATACAAACTTGCCTGTAAAATAAAAATAAACCCTAAGCTAGCTACAATGTAACTATTAGTTATATTGTGGCTAGCTTAGGGTTTATTTTACAGGTAAGTATTTAGTTTTAAATAGGAATAATTTAGGTAATAATTGTAGGTTTTATTTATATTTATTTTAATTATATTTAAGTTAGGGGGTATTAGGGTTAGGTTTAGGGGTTAATAAATATAATATAGTGGAGGCGACATTGGGCGCGGCAGATTAGGGGTTAATAAATGTAGGTAGGTGGTGGTGATGTTAGGGACAGCAGATTAGGGGTTAATATTTAACTAGTGTTTGCGAGGTGGGAGTACAGCAGTTTATGGGTTAATATGTTTTTTCTAGTGGCGGTGATGTCGGGAGCAGCAGATTAGGGGTTAATAATTTTATTTTAGTGTTTACCATGCGGGAGGGCCTCGGTTTAGGGGTTAATAGGTAATTTATGGGTGTTAGTGTACTTTTTAACACTTTAGTTATGAGTTTTATGCTACAGCTCTGTAGTGTAAAACTGACTACTGACTTTAGAATGCGTTACGAATCTTGTGAGATAGGCTGTACCGCTCACTTTTTGGCCTAAAAAAATGCTTGTAATGCCGGCGCTATGGAAGTCCTATTGAAAATAGACTAAATGCAAATTGCATAAGTTGATTTGCGGTAAGGCCAAAAAAGTGTGCGGTGCCCCTAAATCTGCAAGACTCGTAATACCAGCGATAGTAAAAAAGCAGCGTTATGAGCCTTAACGCTGCTTTTTTACTCATAACGCAAGACTCGTAATCTAGCCAAAAGTTTCTCTCAAAAATTTCCAATTTATAAGATCAAATGCCTTTTTGGCATCCATTGCCATAAGGACTGGTGGGATTTTGTTGTACTTTGCATATGACATCAGGGTCAACGCCCTGAAGGTGTTGTCCCTTACTTCCCTTTCTGGGACAAAATCAACCTGATCTGTGTGTATAAGGCTTTGTAATATGTTGTTAATTCGGTTTGCCAAAATCTTGCCCAGGATCTTGACATCTGTGTTAAGGAGGGATATGTGCCTATAGTTGCCGGGGTCTGTTTGGTATTTGTTTGGTTTCGGGATTACAGATGTGTGCCATTAGCATTTTCTGGGGAAGAGTATGGTTTTCGTCTAGTATGTGAAACAAATGTAGCAGGTGTGGTGCTAAGGTGCTTCTGAATGATTTGTAATACACGTTCGAGAAGCCATCTGGGCCGGGACTTTTTCCTGAGGGTAGGTCTTGGATTGCATTAAGTATTTCAGTATGGGATAATGGTGCTTCTTAGGTTTCCCTCTGGGAGTCTTGCAATTTGGGTAAATCTCTTTTGTTTAAATAGTTTCACATTTGTTTCAAGTGTTCATGTGTGTCATTTGTGCCAAGGCTATAGAGATTAGCCAATCATTTCAGTACGTTTTATGCTATCTTGTTACTATCATGTATACTTTGGTTGCCTGCCGTGATGAGTTTATGTATTTGAGATTTGAACGCTTGAGCTTTTAAAAGCTTGGCCAAAAGTGGGCCTGCTCTATTACCCTCATATGAATATATTTTCCTAATACAAAGGGCCTTTCTTTGGGCTTCTTTTGTTAAGATCTTATTGAGGTCTTGCCTGGTCTGTAAGAGTTGTTTGAATGCTGCAGGGTCTTTTGGTTTATTTTTGTGTTTAAGTTCCAATCTTTTGAGCTGAGTGGTTAAAGCTTCAATTAAACTGGTATGTTTTCTTCCTAAAAGCTGTGTGTTTAATGTATTCACCTCTCATTACTGCCTTGTGGGCTTCCCAAATGACACCTGGGTCGGTGTCAGGGGTGCCATTGATGTGGAAGTATTCTTTTAAAGACTTTGTGAGAGCCTCTATGGTAGGTGGGTAGTGAAGTAGGGAATCATCCATTCTCCAGATAAATGGAGTGACTGGGTGATTAGGCCAGTGTAGATCAATGCATGTTAACAAGTGGTCGGACCATGGGGTTGGTTGAATATCAGAGTCTTTAATTAATGAAAGGTGGTTTCTGTCTATCATCATGTAGTTTATCCGTGTATATACAGACCAGGGGTGGGAGAAAAAAGTATAATGTCTTTGCATTGGATGGTGTACTCACTATATGTCTATTAACCCTAGTTGTGATAAGCAGTTATGAATCGCGTTGGGTGGCCTGGTTTGTGTTAACGTTTTGCCAGTAGATGCATCTAATTTAGGATCTAAAGTAATATTTAAATTGCCTCCCAATGTCAGTGTTCCCCTGTTGTTATCAGATACTAATATGAGCAATTGTTGGGAGCATAAAGGTTCACCAGGGTAACTGGGCTATTAAAAAGGATGCCTGTCAAAATCAGTATTCTCCCTTCATTATCGGTCACTCTATTTTGTAGTTGGAATTTAATATTTTTATGTATAAGAATACCCACTACATTTTTTTTGGTGGTATGTGAATTAAAGAAACCCACTGGGTAGGTCTTGGAAAATAATTTTGGTGCAGCTGTTACTAGGAAATGGCTTTCTTGTAGAAAGATAATTGAATCTCTATGTCTGGCAAAGCTTCTGAGAGCTATAGAGCAATTTTTTGGCAAATTAAGTCCTTTCCTGTTTTGTGAAACTAATGAAATTGTCGGCTCAATCATGACTGTATGTATGGGTGTGTAAATTGTGTTTGTAATAGAAATCTTACCCGTTGTTGATAGTCAAGCTGTTGTTCTAGGAGCCTTTTTTCAGAGGAGAGGTGAGAAGGACAGCGATGAAAACATGAAAATTAGAGGGCCTTCATTGATGCACTAATGCTGACGAATAAAAAAACAGAATTAACAGTAATACATACCATTGAATAGAACAAGATTAAAAAAAAATTCCAACTACTACAACAACTGCTGAGTGATCATTTTTCATTAACTGAATGGGGGTGTTGTAGTCATAGAAAAAAAAACCAGTACAAATAGTACTAATATGAAGGTTATGAGAAACTAGCTGGTTACTAGCCAGATTCTTGCTCGTGGACCGTCCATCCCGGGGGTGGGAGGTATCACAAGATGATACATCAAGACAATACCACATCAAATATTATGAAATATTAAATACTAACTTAGATCATTAGCACATAACAAGTTCACATGCCATCTTGGGCATCTGTTCATTTATGAGTGACCAGATATACCTATTACAATAAATGTCCAAGTTGGGTCTGCATCACCTCCCTTTTGATTCGGAGCAGAGGTTGTTGTGTTCTTTCTTCTCTTTGAAACTGTTGACCATTCTGGACGTTGAGGTTTAGGTGGGGGATTCTTTGGGGCTCTATCTTTGGTGTTGTCTTTCAGCGACAGGAGTGAAGGTTGAGATATTTCCAATTGTTTATGGAACAGTTCCAAATCTTCAGGTTCTCTGTAAGTGTGAATTTTGTATTCTTTTATGACCTTTATAGCAAATGGGAACCCCCATCTATATGGGATCCCCAAATCTAAAAGATGAAGAGTTAAGTATCGTGCTTCTTTGGGTTTTGCCAGCGTTATTGGACTAAGATCTGTATAAATCTGGAGTCCTCTCTAAATGCGATGGAGGACTTCTTTCTAGCTGCTTACAAGATATTTTCTTTTTCTGTGAATTTGTGACAGCACAGGATGATGTCTCTGGGGGGTGCCAAAGGTGATGGTTTCGCCCTTAAAGCTCTATGAGCTATGTCTAGTATGATACTTTCATCTGCCTTCAGTTCTAGAAGGAATTTGAACAGATTTTGTAGATACAACGATATTTGGGCGGGTTTGGTCTTTTCAGGTACTCCCCTGATGCGCAGATTTTTGTGGGCGACCTCTATTATCAAGGTCTTAAAACTGTGATTGTAGTCGAAGTATTGCTGTGTTTTGTTGTTCTATGGCTAACGCCATGTTGTCTGAGGTTTTAGATGTCTCCTCTACTTGCTCTTCTAAATGAAGTACTCTTTGTCCCAATGCATTAACTTCACGTTTAACTTCTGCCAATCCATCTTTTCTAGCTTTATTTACTTGAGTCATGAAATAGGTTAGGCCATCTTTTGTAGGTAATGAGCTGAGGTCTACTTTAGTGATCAGGGTCAAATCATCTTCCACATTGTGTGAAGTATGTTCCAATTTATCCGCATTATCAGACATAGCTGCATCTACATCACAAGCATCTGTTATGTCAAAAGGTTTGAAAAAAGTGTTAAGTTTACCCCCACCGGGGTTTTTTTTTTTTTTTTTGTAGGTTTAACAGCTTTAGATTTGTTTCTTGCAGCCATTTTAGAAATATAGGAGAGAAAGTCACTTTACTGTGAATCAAATGTCCCTTGGATGTGAAATGTCTTTAATAACTTTTTTTTGTATATCTATGGAGAGGGAGCAGATAAGCTATGTCTATATTCTGAGAATAGAAGTGTGTATCGTTTACACAACATTTGCTTATTCTCTTATAGTTCTTATTTCATTGCTTTAAAAATGATGCAAATTGTACTTGCTTGAAACTCTCTCCGTAATGTGTCCGATGTCTTGGGTTGAAGGCTCCGATGTCAGAGGAGTGCCGGGGTCCGTCAGTGCTGTTGTGTTCAGGGCTGCGTCATCCACATGTAGGATGCATCTCCCCGTCTTTGTAGGCCACACCGGCAACATTGTCTGCCTCGTAGCTCCGTATACTGCTCCCTTTTGCGGTCAATGGTCTACAAATACCTCCCCATATGTTTAGGGTACTTCATCATGCCTGTGTTATGCTGGATGGGCGAGATATACCCCTGTTAGGATGCCCATCAGGATGATCCTCTCCGGAGCTTCAATGAAATGTGGCCATGATTGTCTTTGGCTGGCTCCGCCCCAATAAAACATTTTTAATTTATAAACTGACTGTATTTTATTTACATGTATATATTTTGAAAAAGGTCAAGTATCTTTTAGCAGGTGATATCTTTATAGGGGACATAGTGAATATAATTGCTACCTGTAATCAGCATCTTCTGTCACCATTATTTATAATGATATATGTTGAATATTTTGCCAATCACAATGGTGAATAAAATTTTATTAATAACAAAAAAGTTTAATTTATTTGACACTTTTTAAAGATACAGTTGAAGATTTTTTATAAATGTCCCTGTCCTATTAAATTTACTGCATGTTGAATCATGTCCTATATTAGAGAGTTCCCATCATTCAAAATTGGTCTTTTCCTTCTTAATATGGGAAGAGTCCACAGCTGCATTCCTTACTTGTGGAAATTCAGAACCTAGCCACTAGGAGGAGGCAAGGACACCCCAGACAAAGGCTTAAATATCTCCCCCACTTCCTCATAACCTGAGTAATTATTTGCCTTTCGTGGCAGGAGGTTGTCAGAGAAATGTTAGAAGATTTCGGAGTAGTCTCTTATGGAGGGTAGTACTCTTTGAGATGGGACTGGAGTTTTAAGGAGTCCTGTCAGCCTCTCAGTGAGAGAATAGATGAAAGTTAGAGTCTGGAGATGCAGGGCGAGTCTTTCTGTGAAACCATCCCAACTCATATTAACAGCTCCATAAGCAATCAGCGTTGACAAGTTTTGCTGCCTTCTTTCTTCACTCAAGTCCATGTCAGAAGCAACGCTACTATCTGTCACACTTGAAGGACCGCTTTACTGTTCCCTGGTATAGATTCTGGTAAGATTGTTTCATATTTTATACATGTATGATAACACAATAAGACAGGCTCACAGTGTGGCTCCTTTTATCTGTATAGAATCAAGGGTTAATATCTCCTGAGGGGAATTATTGAACAGTGGGGATTAATCTTATATGTTTATTTAATTTTATGCTACTTTTATGTGTGAGATGTTATGGACTCATAGGCTGTTATGGAATATACAGGTTTCACTTTCACTTTGAGAGCTGTGCAGCTTACAAGCTTGGCATGCTTTTTCTTATAGCAGGGACGGTCTTGCATTGTGCACCATGTGATTCTCGGTCTCTTGACCGGGTGTCTATCAGAGAGGAGTCGTAAATCTCTGTACTGTCTGGGTCATAGGAGGTGGTGAGTGCCCCAGCCATTGGGGTATAAAGGTGCTGTTTTTTTTTAATAAAATAAGATTGTTTTATTTCTATTGTTCTCCGGTTATTGCACTAGCGATGGAGGTTTCTGTTCCTTTATAGGGTACTCCATCTATTCCTAAACAATAATTCCTGTTTATATTGTGAGGAGGCCTTAGATCCACCCTCTCAATTATGTTCTATATGCCATGATAATATCAAACATGTTTTATACCACTGAGCTGTCCACCTCTGAGGAGCTGTCATCCAGTGAGGTGCGTACCCTACATTCTTATCCCTCTACACATGCAGTTTCCCATAGCATTGCTGATCCTCCATCTGGAGGGGGCCTTTTTTCCCCAGACGTTACTGTGCAGTTCAGGCGGCAGTGTCTGTGGCCTTAATGCTTTACCTTGCCCTGCTAAGCACAAGCGAAAGGTTACATATTGCATTCCATCCCAGAGTACATCAGATAATTTATTGGATTTAACTTATAGGCTTATCCGAGGATGAAGTTCTGAAACTTCAGAGTATGAACATTCTGGGTCGGAGTCTGCTGCCTCTAAACCTCCGAACCAGACTTTAATTTTAGGAATTTGTGCTTTCTTCTAAGGGAAGTTTTTAGCGAATTCAGAGGTTCCAGAGGCCAAATTCCCTGAATAACCTTTGATTCCTTAATTGATTAGAGTTTGAGGACAGGGTGGTACCTTATCCTTCCCTGCTCCTGTTAGATGGCGAACATTATTGAGAATGAATGGGACAGGATTGGATTCCTTTTTCCCCTCTTCTCTCCTTAACAATTTGTTCCCGGTCCTGGACTCTCAAAGGAGTTGTGAGGTTCCATCCCGAAATGGTATGGCACTATCTTCACCCTTGCTAAACGTACTACTATCCTGCTTGAGGATAGCTCTTCGTTAAAAGAGCCTATGGATAAAAGATGTTCAACATACGGGATATTTGTTTCAACCGGCAGCGGCTATTGCCGTTGTTGCTGGAGCTGCTACCTACTGGTGCAACTCCTTATGAGATTTGACCTAGGGGGAGGGTCTCCTCAACATTATTCAGGAATGAATTAAGGCCTTGAGGGTTGCTAATTCTTTTATCGGTGATGCTAATAAGCAGATTATTCGCCTGAATGCTATGACTTCAGCTTTTTCTGTTCAGGCCCATCGGGCTCTGGCTGAAGTCATGTTCTGCGGATATGACTTCTAAGTCTAGACTTCTTTCCCTCCCCTTTAAGGCAATGATTTTGTTTGGTCCAGGCCTGGACTCAATTATCTCCACGGTCACAGGGGGCAAGGGTGCCCTCCTACCGCATGAGAATATGAACTAGTCTAGGGGACAATTTTTGTTCCTTTTATTCTGATAAAGCCCATGTCAGCAGTCCTCCGCAAGGCCAGAGCAAAACAGGAGCTCTTGGAAGCCGGCTCAGTCCTGGAATAAATCCAAGCAGAGCAATAAGCCGGCTGAGTCTAAGTCGGCATGAATGGGCGGTCCCCAGTCCTCTTCTGGATCGTGTAGGGGCAGTCTCTTGCTCTTTAAGTTGCTTGGTTCATTGATGTGCAAGATACATGGGTCCTGGAGGTCATAGCTCAGGGTTACAAGATAGGTTTCAAGTCTCAGCCATCCAAGAGCAGATCCTCCTCTCTTTCCTGTCTTCCTGACCAGAAAAGAGGAAAGCCTTTCTGGGGTGTGTATGGGATCTGTTCTCTTAGGAGTTATTGTCCCGGTGCCTATTGCAGTGAGAGGTTTGGGATAATATTCAAACTTTTTCATGGTCCCGAAGAAGGAGGGAACTTTCCATCCAATTCTGGACCTAAAGTGCTTAAACAAGCTTTTAAATGCCCCCTTGTTCAAGATGGAGACAATAAGGTCCATTCTACCCCTTGTTCGAGAAGGGCAGTTCATGACCATGATAGATCTGAAGAATGCTCTCTTCACGTACCAATCCCCAAGAACCACTTCCAGTTCCCAAGGTTTGCATTCCTGGACCAACACTTCCAGTTTATTGCACTTCCCTTTGGTCTAGCTACGGCTCCAAGACATTTTTTAAAGAGTGGACCATTCGGAATCTCTCCTCTGTCTTCTTCGATCCCATGGATGGAAGATAAATAGAGAGAGTTCTCTTGTATCAAGTACCAGGGTAGATCACTGATACTATATTAGAATGAGAATATTCTAACAGACCAGAGATGTTTCTAGCTAGTTTCAACATGTCTTGTCTTCCAGACCTCCTTAAGGCCCTCTGTGGCTTGGGGTATTGAGGTGATTGGTCTCATGGTGTCCAGCATGGACATCCTTTCCTTTGCCAGGTTTCACCTCAGACTGTTGCAACTGTGCATGCTGAAGCAGTGGAACGGCGATCATTCAGATCTGTCTCAACAGATTTCTCTGAACATCTGATCAAGAGAATCGCTCTCTTCCATCCCTTAAGACCATCCTGGGTGATTGTGACTACGGTTGCAAGTCTGTCAGGATGGGATGCTTTTTAGGGTGCCAGGAAGGCAGAGGGCCTTTGGACTCGGGAGGAATGCTCCCTCCCAATCTCATTTTGGATCTTCAGGCAATATACAATGCTCTGAAGGCTTGGCCTCTGCTGGGTTTGTCCCAGTTTATCAGACTCCAATCAGACAATATAACCTCGGTGGCTTACATCAACCATCAGGGGTGAATGAGAAGCTCCCTAGCTATGAGGGAAGTATCTTGGATTCTGGAGTGGGCTGAGACCCACATTTGTACGCTGTTAATGGTCCACATTCCGTGTGTGGACAACTGGGAAGTGGATTTCCTCAGCAGACAATCCTTTCATCCGGGGGAATGGTCTCTCCATCTCGGTTGTTGCAGAGATTTGCAAGAGGAAGATCTTATGAAGTCTCAATACCAAGCTACCCAGATATGGGTTGAGGTACAGAGATCCTTAGGCCGAGCTAACAGATGCATTAACAGTGCCTTGGAGGTTCAATCTAATTTATCTTTCCGGCCATTACCACTACTTCCTGGTGTAGGGGCTCAAATCAAGCAGGCATCAGTGATACTGATTGATCGTCTTGGCTGCGAAGGATATGGTTTGTGGATCTAGTGGGGATGTCATCATCTCTTCCGTGGAAGTTACCTTGTCGCAGGGATCTGCTGTCCAAGGTCTCTTTGTTCATCAATGTCTAGATTCTCTGAGGTTGACTGCATAGAATTGAATGCTAAGTCAGCCAAGAGAGGGATTTCTGAGAGAGTTATTTTTACTCTCATTCAAGCTCGTAAGCTAGTTGCTCGCCACAAGGTGTGGAGGACCTACTTATTCGGTTCTCCAGGATGAACTGGAGAAGGGCTTTTCTGCAAGTCTCCTGAAGGGATAGATTTCGGCCCTGCCTGTGTTACTGCACAAGAGGTTCGCTGAGCCTCCAGATGTGCAGTTTTTTATTAAGGTTCTGCTAGGATCAGACCTGTGTTTAGTTCTAATCAAAGGGGTGTGAGTGGCACCTCTTGGCTGCTTTGTAAAAATGATAATAAAATGGGTGCAGAATTTATCTGATCCTTGTGGAATATACAATAAATAATGACACAATCTATACGGTACACCATTTAATATTTCATAAGACACAATAACTCCTAAAAGTGAATTAAAATATAACTAATAAATAAAATGAAAATCATACTGAATGACACCGGTATCTGGATAATCTAGTTTAAGTGAAACTCATAAAAAAACGGGATAATGCTAACAAATAATAAACTAAAACTAAAAAACAACAATGATACGATCACAATTAGTTTAATCCTATGTGAGTAATGCTGGCAAATTAACATTCAATAATCATATCTTTGATATAGAAGCGGTTTTGTATTCATAAAACTCATTAGTTGATAAAAACAGCAGTTACACAAACCTCTGTTACTGGTGGGTGTATTGATATGTTCAACCCTTTAATATATGCAGTCCTTTTCATTTATATATAGTCCTGTTAAAACTCAATAAAACAATTTGATTTTGTGACAATCTTTCACTAGTATAACTTTGTTGATGTTAAATGGAAGTATCGATATGAGCAACGTGAGTAACAAATTGAAACAGGTGGATACAACATTACTGGTGTGTAGAAAATATTATTAGCTCTCAAAGCGTTTCCTTTACACTGTTGCAAATCTTGTTGTCACCTTTCCCGGTGTAGACAGTGTAAATGGTAAGACTTATTAGCACACTGAGTAGTACTCACTGTTTCTTCGGCGTCCCCGTCAAACTGAACGCTCTCTGCGGTCGGTGAATGATGCAAAAGTCTTTTGCCCAATCAATTCAAAGGGGTGAAGTGCACGCACTTAGTTGACGAAGAAGAAAATAGCTGATCCCTTTTCAAATTCCTGCCGCTTCATATTAGGATAATGGAAATTAAGCGGTTATGGGAGTTCATCCGAAGTTCTCTCTGAATAATGTGGAGCTGTGAAATGGAACGTCTATGAGTTTCAGCTACTTAGAGCCTTTGTCAAGATCTCCTGAAGAGACAGATTTTGGCCCTGTCTGTGTTACTGCACAAGAGGTTCGCTAAGCCTCCAGATGTGCAGTTTTTTTATTAAGGTTCTGCTAGGATCAGACCTGTGTTTAGTTCTAATGCTCCTCTTTGGAGTTTAAATCTTGTTTTTAAAGTTTTGCAACGGGCCCAGTTGGAGCCTATGCATGAAGTAGACAAATTGTTGTCTTGGAAGGTTCCTTTTCTACTGGCTATTGCTTCTGCGTACAGAGTATCTGTGATTGCTGCCTTGCAATGCGGCCCTCCTTAGGCTTTCTATGCTGATAAGGCTGTTCTACAAACCAAGTTAGGTTTTCTTCCTAAGGTTGTGTCAATTCGCAACATCAGTCGAGAGATTGTGGTTACTTTCTTATGTCCTAATCCTTCTTCGTCGAAAGAACGCTTATAACGTAATTCTGGATGTGGTTTGTGCCTTGAAGTTCTATCTTCAGGCCATGATGGAATTTAGACAAACTTCTTTCGCTGTTTGTTCTCCTTTCCGGGAAGCATAGGGGTCAGAGGGCCTCTTCAACTTCCTTATTTTTTTGGCTCAGGAGTATCATCCATTTAGCATAGAGTCAGTGGGACATATGCCTCCTCTGAGGATTACGGCTCATTCTACGAGAGCAGTGGTTTCCTCTTGGACCTTCAAAAATTAGGCCTCTTTGGATCAGATTTGTAAGGTGACTACCTGGTCCTCCTTACATATGTTTTCCAAATTTTACAAGTTTGATGTTTTTGCTTCTGCTGAAGCAGCATTCGGGAGAAAGGTTTTGCAGGTTGTGGTGCCCTCAGATTAGGGTCTGCCTCTCTTTTTCCCTCATGTTAGCATTCCGTGTACTCTAGAGCAGTAATTTTCAACCTTTTTTTGCTGTGGCACATTTATTTACATTAAAAAATCCTGTGGCATAGATATATTTTCTAAATGTAGATTCTATAAGCTAAATTATACAAAAACTGAAGTGCTACATATTAATATCCCAAACCCAGAGCTGAAACTTCTGCAAAGAAAATATGATTTTCAATGGTCTGCTGTTTCTATCAAGACCCTGATGTTATGATTCAGAAAAATTCTCTGATCGTATGCCGGAATTTAAGAAGCTCTTGAAAGCTGGGAATTCAGAGAATTCTCATGGACAGGGCGAATTGCTGCGGTCAAAATGTCGCTTCTCCCTAAAATCACATATCTTTTTAGGTGCATAACCCTAATGGTCCCGAGTCCGATACTAAATAAATTACAGAGTCTAATCTCGAAATACGTCTGGAGGGGAGGGAGACCCAGAATTGCTACTACGACCATATAACAACCTATAGATAGAGGGGGATTAGCCTACCCTAGCGTTTTTATTTATCATGATACTGCACATCTGGCCCATCTTGTGAATTGGAGCCTAAAGGTTGACCAGCCCAGATGGTATGAAATAGAGCAGTCCCTACTCCCTAGGGGTGTTCTGCTCCCTGACCTTCCCTGGATACCGGTGCATGTACGCATGACTTTACAGATTGTTCACCCCATTATTCTGAACACTTTGCTGCATTGGTATTCTAGAAAAAACCATCACCCCACACCCCTCCCCCTTTTATAAAATACGAAACATCCTGATCTCTATGCCCGAGACACATGTAGGTAGTTGGTCTGAGGCTGCCAATGAATCTATTGCATCCCTATATAATAAGGACTCGCTCTTACCATTTGAAGAGGTCAAGGCTAAGCTCTCCATACCTCCTACTCTGGGTTTTGAATTTATCAGACTTGCGAGTATCCTCAAAGCTTGGGGACTTTTGGGGCAACCCACAAGAAGTCTTACCAGATGGGAGCAAAGATGAAACTTAGGCAAATTGCTTAAAGGCTCTCTTTCTTTTCACTACAATCTCATTATCATGCCTCTACAACCTACAAAACACAGCCAATATAAAGCCTGGGAGAGGGAACTTAAAATTGACACTGAGATCGCACTGTGGCTCAGCGAGTTTGTTAAAGCAAAGAAAATTCTACACTGTGCAACACTATGGGAACTCTACTATAAGATAACTACTCGGTGGCACTTCGTCCCAATTACACTGAATAAATACTATAAAATGACATCCCCCTTGTGCTGGCGGAATTGCGGGCACTTGGGCACACAGGCTCATATATGGTGGGACTGCCCTGTAATCAGGGGCGCCTGGGGATTTGCATTTAACACTCTCAACTCACTTGACATTTCATTGAGCCCGGTGCCATCCGTGAGTCTCCTGCATCATAAGCTACCAGTCATGTCTGAAGCTGACAAACATATTACCCTGTACGTTCTTATGGCCACCAAGCTGGCTATTGCCAGAGATTGGAAGCAAGCCTCCTGCCCTCCACCCAAAAAAATAATCGCAATAATTGACCATATTAGACAGATGGAAGAGTTTGCATTTAGATACTTAAACAAGCTAGAACTTTACCAGGAAATTTGGAGCAAATGGAGTGTGGTACATTGTCCATAGTCATATAGAAATTATACAGTATACGATTACTGATAAGAAGTGACCTGACTGACTTGTTCCCTTTATCCCCCCCTCCCTTTTTTCCCCCTCCTCTTCTCCCCCTTCTCTCCCTTCCCTTCTCTACCCTCTCGCTCCGCTACACTAATAACTGAAATCCTGAGTGCTTAGTACTCTCTTATATATACACCCAATTACAAACCAATTTCACAAATTAACTTCCATAGAGAGATGAATTAAATACTAAGGCAAGTATGACCTGAACCCAATTTTGGGAAATAATTACTATATCTGTGATGCACTGAATGTTTAGAGGTTAAGATACAAGTTTGTTATCTAAGTATATATTTCTACATATAAGAAACAATCTTGCATAAATGAAAAAAGGAAAAAATGAGGAAACAATATATGCATACATGTTCTTACTTTCTGAGTAAAACCACTTTGTTTCTTATATATAGTGACAATTTTAACATAGTAAATGTCATTTGGTGTTATGAGAACTATGTATTTTGATACCTTGAAGTAGTTTGATTGTACAGATCATGTAATACTTGGTTTCTTGTTTTGGCTATTTTGTTAAACTTATATTGCTCCTCAATAAAAAACTATTTAAAAAAAAAAAATCCTGCGGCACACCACCATCCCAAAATTTTACAAAATCACACATTGTAGCCTAATCATACAGTGTGTATGTATATGTGTGTGTATATATAAATATATATATATATATATATAAATTATATATATATATATAAATAAATATATATATATATATATATAAATAAACAATTTAGTACATTTTAGTCAATTCCATTAAATTAAGCTTTATTAGCATGACAGTCACTACAACTATATATATATATATATATATATATATATATATATATATATATATATATGTGTGTGTGTGTGTGTGTGTGTGTGTGTGATTTTGATACATCGTTGTTTTGCAATATACACACACACACACTATGGGTATGGGATATCGCAAGCCTAGCTCACCAGCATATTACTATATTTACCTGTGTGTGTACTTGTCTGAATAGGAAGCCTTGGTGTTATTTTTGTATATTCAGCCATTAACTTTCCAGGTATAACAGACAAACTTTTTTTTTTTACACACACATTTACACACACTCATACATATTTATACACACTGATAAACACATTTATACACACATAAATATTTACACACACACACACTCATATATACACACCCACATTTACACACACACACACTGATAAACACCATCACACACACACACACACACACACATATTCATACACACATATACATATTTACACACACACTTACACATATATACATACACACACTCACACATTTATACACACACTGATAAACACAATCACACACAAACAAATTCATACACAAATACATATTTTCTCACACACTTACACATATATACATACACACACTCACACATTTATACACACATTGATAAACACATATTAACACACACATTCATATACATATTTACACACACACACTCTCATATTTATTGAAACACATTTAGGAAATGGTACTAGGTCCGTATATGTAAAAATAGCACACTAGCAAAGGCAACCTGACAGCCTAGTTCCTAAAAATACCACATGACTTTAACCTTGTATATGCCAAGGGGAAAAGTAATACTGGTGTACCCAGACCACATGATGAAGTATACACAACCCTAATGCTTTAAATATAAGGGCAATATTCCCCAATTGGCTAATTTATCACCACTCCGATACCCAGATCGTAACTAATTCCTTTCCCATAAGTCATTATGCCCCAGCCCCATTAATTCCCCCTGGTACTTAACCCATGGTTGTGCTGCTGCTTCCTGGTGCTTGCTGTGATCCTGGGTGCTGCTGCCCTGCACTGGGGTACATTCTGGCTCATGTACAAAACACTTCTTCCACTGCAGTCTGCAGGGACTTAGATACAAGGTCATTACAAAGATAAAAAGTGTGTTAATATAACAGTGTAGGTAATACAAAACAGGGGAATGGGTAATTAAAGGGACACTGAACCCAATTTTTTGTATTGTGTGATTCAGATAGAGCTTGCAATTTTAAGCAACTTTCTAATTTACTCCTATTATCAAATTTTATTCATTCTCTTTGTATCTTTATTTGAAAAGCAAGAATGTAAGTTTAGATGCCGGCCCATTTTTGGTGAACAACCTCAGTTGTTCTTGCTAATTGGTGGATAAATTCATCCACCAATAAAAAAAAGTGCTGTCCACAGTCCTGAGCCAAAAAAAAAGATTAGATGCCTTCTTTTTCAAGTAAAGATAGCAAGAGAATGAAGAAAAATTGATAATAGGAGTAAATTAGAAAGTTGCTTAAAATGGCATGCTCTATCTGAAAATTGGGTTTAGTGTCTCTTTAAGTTTAGCCACCTGAATTTTCCCCCCATTCATCCATTATGCATGTCTTCAGCTGCGCAAATATACGGGGCCTTCATTGCCTTATTTTGTGCTTCATAATGCGCCATACATTCTAAATGGGAGACTGGTCAGGATTACAAGCAGGCCATGCTAGCACCTGCACTCTCTGCTTATGCAACCATGCGCTTGTAATCCAGGCAGAATGTGGTTTGGCATTGTCCTGCTGTAAAATGCAGGGATGTCCCTGTAAAAGATGACATCTGGATGGCAGCATATGTTGCTGCAAAATATATAGATATCTTCCTCTGCTTCCTAACCTCTCCACCACCTTGTAGATGTGGTCTTAATATATTACAGACCCATTCCTCCAGGTTCATTGACAAGCCAGGGTTCTGGATATTCCAAAATAATGTACTCCTGGAGGTAAGTGGAAAAAGCACCATTTTCAAAGTTAATTGGAAATTAAACACCGTGAAAATTATGTGCAGTAAAAGAGGTCTATTATTTATTTTATCCCCTTTTCAAGCAATTTAACTATGGAAATTGTACATTCTGAGAAATGGAATTGCACACTGTAGACTTCAACAGCCTAAACTTGCCACGTATATATCCCTAGTTGACTTCAGCAGAGGGGATAATATTAGAAACTGTAAAACCATGGAAGTTTTGCAAGCAAAATGACAGTAGCTACCTGTGTCTAAGCATGTGCATTTGTGCTACAATGTGTTATAATGAATGCCAAGTATGGCTCCTGGCATTCAGTTCTTTTTGATGCTGGATTTTTTTGCATGAAAGTGCAACACACAAGAATTTGTAAAAAATAAAAAAAAAATTGTGTTGCACTTTTACAAGAAGAAATCCGGCTCTGAAAAGAGCCAAATGCCGCTGTCGGCAGCCATATTAGGCATTTGTTGTAAATGTAATAATAAATAAATGCATGTCTACCAGTAACAGTTTTGGCTTGGCTCAGTCAAGTTGTGGGAGATTTTAACCAATTGCAGCAGTGGGTAAGTCGCTCAGAGATGGGCAGCAGATTTTAAATATATATGTATATGCTTATATACATATATATTTATGTGTTCATATGTGTATATACACATATAAACACATACAATATTTAACTTTTGCTGCCCATTGCTTTGCTTCTTAAATATATATGTATATAAGCATATATTTACAAGGAACACGCAGTTGCCCATAGATCACAATGTAAAGGCAATTTTCAGTGCGTTTTTTTTTTTTCTAACACCCCACACCTGCCAACTCTAAAAACTGATTTGTGCAATAAAAAAATGCTAAATTTTTTTCTTTATAAAAAACAATTTGGGGGGAATTTTCCTGTTTATCGGCATACGATAAATTTGTGCTCCACTTGTAAACTTGCGCTTTATATTAAAATTAATAAATTGGAGCAGTCTTTTACAGTGAGATTAGGCAATATAAATAGGAAATTCCCTTAGGGGACACTAGTAATCTACAATAAGAGTAACTATGATATCATTCTGGAAAGATCACAACAACTATGTAATTTCCCTTTTCATGCTCATTGCACTAGTGTTGTTATTGCGCAGCTTTAGAATTTCAGATGTTTTATGGATATGTGTAGCCCCTGCCTACCTGTATTTATAACAGTTGCAATAGTTACATGTCATCAGAATTTGTATGCCAATAGGGCCCGTCTGTCAGAATTCTTCAAATTTATTTCAAATCAGTTACACTTTAATATATGATATAAATATTAATAAGTGTATATTCATTTTTTAAATTATATTAAAGCTAACATATATTTCCATTGCATTGCGGTAGACCCGCACAGATCTAGCGCCCTTTTTTTTCAAGTTTTTCTACATATAACTTAAATACATTCTTCATACTACTTTTTTAATATACATTTAAATTTTTCAAGCCATCTTATTAAGTAACTGATTGAAAATATGTCAAACGTCAAAACAGGAAATATATTTTTTTGTTTACTGTAAAACAAGCAATGCAATATTAAATATAATGACATATATATTTATTTAAAATATAATGTATTTGTCTTTATTCATTTTGTATCTATGTGAACCCATTTATAAAGTAGAACCTTATAACAAGTGAAAAAAATAGAAAAAAAAGTATTTTCTATGTTGATATTGAGAAAAATCAAAACCAAACTATTTCACCCAACTTCAAAAAAAGATCAAAGAAAAATACAATATAGGCAGTGTTAAATCTAATTTTCTTCCAACAGTAAAAATATTTTATTTATTTTGGATCTTTGTAGCTTAAAGGCTACTGCCAACCAGCTAATTTAACTTCTAGTAGAAAAAATACAATGCCAGTATATTTGTGTACCATAAACCAACTCTGATAGATTAATTCTCTTTTATATATTAATAAAGAAAAAAAAATAGATAACTTAATATTGAAATGAAAGCTCTATGCAATGTGATTCCTACATTATAATTACAATTGATAGACACATTTTTTATTAAATTGGCACTGAAATTGTTAGATATTTAGTTTATATTAAGAAAAAACTTTTAAACTTTTGGTAAAATGTTTTTCTTTATATTCTGGAATTAAAAACATACTTTTATTTACATTTAATTCCTCCCTTTACAAATGTATAAAAAATTTACATGAGAGATGGGCAGTATCAAATCTAAAAAAAAATTAACCTAATGATGATGAAATATTAATGTTTCAGATAATCCTATAGAGGGAGTAAATTACATTGAATTCTAAAGATTGGCATTCTAGCCTTTCATTGGTCACATCTGCCACTTCCAACAGATTTACATACATTTGATATTCTCCCAGACTACGTTCATGTTTTGCTAATTTTAGATAATTAATTATTTATATAAAAACATTCAACAATGCATTCATAGTATGGTTATTTTACTTTTTTACATAAAAATGTGGGGTGTTGTATATTATAGGAATACAAATTACCATTTGATTAACTCAGATACAAAAATGTAAAATGTAGCAGAAGTACAATCTGTAGTAATGCACACAATGGTATTAGCAAAATGCCATACTCTTTAATAGAAAAGTATGCATCTGCCTGCTGATTATTAATTGTTGTTAATAATATGTGACTATTGCTAAAGTTAACCCATTCCCAGCTATCAGAATTTTTATATTTATCTAGTTAGTTAGGATTGATCACTTTTTCATGCCAGCATCAAAACTAGTTTACACATTTAAAGGGACAGTCAACTCAAAATTGTTTATTGTTTAAAAAGATAAATAATCCATTTATTACCCATTACCCAGTTTTGCACAGAAAACTCAGTGAATACCTTGTATCTAATCCTCTTCTTACAGCTGATCACATGACTTGTTGTTTATTATCTATTGACTTGCATTTAAGTCAATTAGTGCAGTGTCATCCACAACCCACGGGCATGAGCACAATGTTATCTATATGGCTCACATGAACTAGCAGTCTCCTGTTGTGAAAAGCTAATAAAAAAGCGTGTGATAAGAGACTGCTGTCTGTAGTGGCTTAGAAACAGGCAGAAATTTAGAGGTTTAAAGGTTATAAAGTATATTAATAGAACAATGTTGGTTGTGCAAAGCTGGGAAATGGGTAGTAAAGGTGTTATCTATCTTTTTAAACAATAACAATTTGTGTGTTACCTGTCCCTTTAAATGGGCATTAAAATTATGTAATGGCTTGACAGCCATTTCAAAGTGGCCGGAAACAATAGCCTTTTTAAACTAACTTTTTTAAGGTTACTGCTGCATGATATAGAAAAGGTGCAGGCGGATACTTGTTGCTTAATCTAAAGCAAGAGTTTAAGATGACTAAGGCATATACTGTCCCTTTAGATACATTTTAAAATAAATGTGATGTGGCATTTTATATTTTTATCACCATAGATTTGTTTAAAGCAGCAAATAATGTAATCTTCAGAGCAAATATTTAGATTATTATGTATTGGAAAGCACTTATATATTCTATAAGAATAGATGGGGGAGTGGCCAAGCATAGCCAATATTATATATAGATATACACATACTATCAAACATATTAAAAAGGTTACATTTCTCTGGAGTTTGGAATCTAAAGATTTGGTTGAAACAAAATGGAAAATAAGTCTTCTTGTCAGATACATAATAGTTAAAGTATTTCACAGATCGAAAATAACTTTCAATATTCTAAAATGAAGAAATACAAATGAATTAATGAATTAAGTAGTTAAAAAGAGAGTAATCAATCCAAATAGATTAAAACCCTTAATACCTATACTTACTGAATGTAATAAAACAATATGCTAGAATATAATCTGGCAATGAACACATCCAATTTAATTTAGTCTAAATATTAATTGTACATATTTTTTTTCTATTTGCAGGGATATACAATATTCATGTTATTTATTTTAATTTTAATTAAATTGTATTTATTTTATTGGCATAACATTATTGTTAACTTTCCTTTTTTATTGCTGTATTTACTTCATTCAAATTCGTCTATTAAGGAATAAAAAAACTGAACAATGATTAATTGCGTGAAGCCAAAAAAAAAAAAAAATGTGAAAATAAGCATTAATCTCATTGTTTTTTTAAAAAAACTTTTGATTATTCATTGTGTCAGGTAGCAAATATCCTTTCAGTATAACTCCAGACATTAAATCTGTCAAGAGGCATGCTGTAAAATAAATGTCTGGGATACCTTCATAAACAAAATTCTTATTTCCATAATTCATACAGCTGGCTGGCATTTATTGGCACATCAGGTGCAATGGGGACATTTCAGAAACATTAACATGTACAGCATCATTTGTCAACAAAGCAACAATGTAAGCAAATCTTCAGAACTCATACAGATTTACAGCTATTTCTGCCAGTTGCTAATTACGATGTACTCTGCCTATTTGGTATGGCCTGCTTTATTGGAAAATGACAAAGGGGTTACGATATACCAGTTAGAAATATAGATGGGTCTTTTACTAATAATATAAGCAGTCGCATCACCATGCAGTCTTGAGCTATATTCCTTGATTTTGCCATTGATTCAATTTGATGGATGAAAAATGAAGAGGATTGGCTTGCTTAGCGAGTATTGTTCATTTAGAACAACAAATAAAACAATCATAATACCAGGTGTCCTTTATATAAAAATATTTAATATCTCACACTTGTATATTAAATGTCATCAAACACCCAAGTTGCAGATTTACAAATTCAGATTTAAAAAATAAATAAATAATATGTATATATATATATATATATATATATATATATATATATATATATATATATATATATATATATATATACATATACATATATATACACACACACATCTAAACAGAAACAAAATATATATTGTTTATACAGCATCCACACACAAAAGGATGAATTGTACAATTAAACTATCTAAATTCTGTTTTGTTTTTTTGTTTTTGTTTTTTTAAATATTTAAATTAAAATGCATGTTAAAATGAAGATCAATATAGTTGATATTTGTATAAGTTTCTCCACTAGAAACCTTAGTATTGATGGTCAACATTTTCATAACCCCTTAAAGGGGCACTAAACTCTAAATATATTTAATTCACCTCCCTCTAATTATGGGTGCTATTTTTGAACTAAGGTTACATTGCAGGTATCTGAAGGATAGTTGCTGCTCATGTGATCGTTTTTTGCTTTAAAGTATTGAAACAAATTAAGGGCACTTTCATTCATGAAGTATAAGATACTTCATGTAGAAAGCTCCTTTATTTGATTCAACTGATCGCTGCTCTTAGCTGCTACAGCAGCGCATGGCTAAAAAAAATTGGCTAAGAGGTGACGTTTTCACCTCTTAGCCAATAGCCATGTTAAATCTGGCTCCCATGGGTGCCAAGCTGGATTTACCGCATGGCTATTGGCTAAGAGGTGAAAATGTCACCTCTTAGCCAAAAAACTTTTAGCCGTGGGCTGCTGTAGGAGCTGAGAGCGACAATCTATTGAAACAAATAAAGGAGCTTTCTACGTGAAGTATCATATACTTCATGAATGAAAGTGCCCTTTATTTGTTGCAATAGTAAATCCTAGCGTTTGTAAAATGCTAGGATTTACTTTCACTTTAAGCAGTACTGAACACAAATGTGTAGTTACATGTATGCCAAATCAGAATCCTCTACTTTCTAATCCACAAATTTGAAGGTTAGAGATGGAAGGCAGAGTAAATAGTTACAGGGAGTAGGAACATAATGGTAGAAGTCATGTAGGTAGGAGAGGGAGTAAGTTATGATGGGTAGTAGATATGTGTAAATCAGAGGTTGATTAAAGGCAGCAGTTTGAGAGTATTTGGAGATATAAGAAATATTGTTTGGTGTGAGGTTATTGAGAGCTTTATAAATATAATATTCTAAAGAATATTTGGAGTGAATGAACTGTGAGATCATGGTATATGATGGTGATGTAGGTGGATGAGGTAGATTGGATTAGTGAAAGGTAAGAGATGGAAAGACACTTAGGAGTAGGTTGTAGTAGACAATGTGTGACAAATTGATGAGTGAATTAAGATATGTGTGGTGTATTGGGCAAGAAAAGATTGAATTCTATGAATATTAAATAAGTGAGTATGGTAGAATGGGGTAAGTAAGGTGAAGCAGAGGTCAGAATCAAGTGTAACACAAAGACATTGAACCTAAACTAAACTTTTGATTTTCACGAATGTAATGTCAATTTTCATTAGCAAACCAGGAATATGCTGCTTAATAAGGTTATGCTGCCCTCTCTTGCAGGCAAGAGGATAGCTTTGTCCTTAGTACTTTTGTCCTCTAACATTTTGATGTTTCTGTTTTGATAGAATGCCAAGATAGGAAGAGAAAAACTAAATTAAACATTTGTAAACTTCATATGGGGGCCGATTTACCAATCCCCGTATCAGCCCCAATGCCTCTGTTTCTGCGCAAGCCTTCAGGCTCATTGGAGACAGGAGTTAAGAAGCAGTTATCTTAAGACTGAAGCTCCTTAACTCATATGCCTCCTCTGAGGCTGCAGACAGCAATCCGCCTGATCGTGTACAATCGGGTTGATTGACACCCCTTGCTAGCGACCAATTGGCCGCGAATCTGCAGGGGGCAGAATTGCACAAGCAGTTCACCAGAACTGCTTGTGCAATGTTAAATGACGACAGCATCCCCATGGGGTGTTATTTTAGAAAGACATTAAATTGTAAAAATTTGCACACAATGAAAAATGAAATGTTAATATTTCTTATCTTCCGGATGCTATTTAAGGAGACAGTAATCCCCAAATTTTTATTTCATGGTTCAGGTATAGCATATAATTTACGTTTATTATAAAATGTACTTCTTTCTCTCATGTTATTCTTTGTTGAAAAGATATCTAGAGAGATAGCATTCCCATTCTGGAAGCAATACATGACAGAAAATACTTTTGCCACCTACTGTTCTTGCAAATGTATAAAAAAGTTATAAAACTATGCCATACGTTACTGCAGTCACATGGATGCTCCTATACAATCCTACCTGCTGTACATTTGGTAATTAGAAGTCATTTGGAAAGATTTTTTTGAACACCTAACACTCTGGGGCTGGTTTATGAAAGTGCGAGCGGACATGATACGCTGTAGCGTATCATGTCCGCTGCACATCAATAAATGCCGATAGCATACTTTGTCGGCATTTATCATTGCACAATCAGTTCTTGTGAACTGCTTGTGCAATGCCGTCCCCTGCAGATTTGCGGCCAGTCGGCCACTAGCAGGGGGTGTCAATCAACCTGATAATATAGGATCGGGCGGATTGATGTCCACAGCCTCAGAGCAGGCAGACAAGTTATCGAGCAGCGGAAACAGGGGCATCATTCTCCATTCTAAACTTGATAATTTGGCCCCTCTATCTAAATGATTAAATACATGTTTGTTTGTTTTTTGTCTCTTTAAATACAGAGTAGGATACAGTGTACCTTTTGTAGCTAGCTTTGTATATTCAGTAAACGGTCACATTTTCAGGATTTAACAGTCAATCACAGGTAGCATGAAATGTATGGAGCAATAATATCTACAGTATCTATACAATGGGCATAATAACACAGCTGGGATATAACAGAACCAGCACTCAAAATGTCTCTGTTTCAGAGGACATAGATTATTCATTTACCACAATAAATAATACATTTACTGAAAAAATAGCCTCTTTGTGGAGTCTTAAAACCTGAATCTCAGTATACAGATTTGTAAAATATATAGGGGTCTATTTATGTAGGTGTGGACAGACATGATCCGCTATAGCAAATCATGTCCGCCGCTGTCAGGAATACTGTAATTGAATCAAATGTGCAGAACTTAGAATATTTACAAGAATTAGTACTATGGATTTTATTCATGAAATTCTATAGATATAGATGTAGCTAACAAGTAGCAAGAATGTTCCTTATATCTGTAAGGAATAGTTTGCAACAGTAGCAGATTGATATTACAATCTATGAGGGTACTTAAAGTAGTTTAGAACTTGGAATCATTCCTCAAAGAATGTTTTAATATGTGATCACATAATATATATGTACTGTTATATGGCTGACAGGTAGTAAATATTAGAGGTAATTATTTTGCAGAATTAACTAGGGAGACTTGGAAAATAACGTATACTGAATAGTTGAAAGAGAGCTTAAACAGATACGGTACTGCAGTAACACATGAGGTTGTGGAAACACATGTGCAGAGGAAAGATCTGAGAGGAATGAATCGCTACACACTGTACAGATATGAGACTAAAACATTTGCTTAAGTGAGGAATTTGTAAACGTTAAGCTTATGATACTGACAAGATGTGAGTTATAGGAACGAACGTACGTGTTCGGTTTGACAGCGTAGTTGGAAGTCAGAGGAGGAGGTTTGACCGCGAAGACTGAACACTGAAGAGACAGTCCAATTCCTGTTAAGCAGTAGCCAAATTAACGGCTGGTTGTTGCGGTTCAGTAGCGCAGGGCAAAAGGAGCCAGAATACAGGTTCACCATTGTGAACTTAGAATATCCGGACTGTAGAATCCTACGGAAGGCTTGGCAATGAGTAACGTCCTAGGAGGTAGGTAAAATCATAAATTAACAAGCAATGAATGGTTGAAAGAAAGGTGGTTATAAAGGAGGTTAAGCCAACCCCTAATTAAAGGGATAGCTACGGACAGGACCAAAACATGACAGGTACCCCCACCAAGTAAAACCTCCAGGTTTTCAAAGAGAGGGCCTGTTGGGATGGTGTCAATTGAATATGGAGACCAAACGTGGATCTGATAGGTTGTAAGCTAGCTCCCAGTAATCTTCATCATGGGAAAAAACCTTTCCAGTGAACCAGGTACTAAAGATTACCCCTGAAATATCTGGAATCCAGTATGTTAGAAACCTTGTATTCCTGATCCGACTGTGGATGAAGAGGAGGTACTTGAGGAGTAATAGGTGGAGTACCAGTAGATTTATAAGGTTTGAGTAAGGACACATGGAAAGTGGAGTGGATACGGTAGGTATCAGGAAGTTGTATAGCAACAGCGTTGGGGTTAATGACTTTAGTAATCAGGAAGGGTCCTATGAACATTTGAGAGAATTTACGACATAGTGTGTGTAATTTCAAATTGCGGGTGGAAAGCCAGACCATGTCCCCTACCTTGTAATTAGGAGAGGGTCTGCGACAAAGGTCATAAAAATATTTCTGTCGGTTTTGTGCCTGTGTAATTTTATCTTGCCAAGTCTTAAAATATCATTGACCAAGGTACAGGGAGTCTGTATGTTAGGGAGGAGGTGGAAATCAGGGTGGAAGCCATAATTTGCAAAGAACGGGGAAGTTTGCGTGGAATTATTGTTAGAATTGTTATAGGCAAACTTTGCAATAGCTAGATAATCAGCCCATTTATCCTGTTGTTGTGAGCAGTAAATTCTTAAATACAGTTCGAGACATTGATTTGTCCTTTCACATTGGCCATTTGTCTGTGGGTGATATGATGTAGTGAGTTTTCTGTCGATGTTCAATCTATTACAGAGAAGACCAACATTTTGAGGTGAGCTGACTACCTCTGTCAGTGAGAATAGAGGATGGTAATCCATGCAACTTGACAATATTAGCTAGAAAACGTTCTGCAGTTTGAGATGCAGTGGGAAGAGCTTGAGTAGGCAAAAAATGGGCCATCTTAGTGAATAAGTCTATTACGACTAATATAGTAGTAAAAGAGGAGGACTTAGGCAGATCTACTATGAAGTCCATTGCAATTTCCTTCCATGGATGATTCGGCACAGGTAATGACATCAGAAAACCTATGGCTTTTGGTGATATTTCTTCGTTTGGATACAAGTGGTACAAGCTTCGATGTAGGTTTTAACTGAGTCTAACATCCTTTGCCACCAGAAGGATCTTTTGAGAAGGTTTAGAGTGTTATGTATCCCTGGATGTTCGTTTAGTAAAGAATCGTGTGATATGGAGAATTATCTGCTGAACTGGAGGTGGTATATACAATAAATTTCCTGAATAGTAAAGGCCATCCTGATGTTTCCTTAGGTTATAATTTGGTAAAGTATGGTCTTGTTCTTGAGCCTGTTGTATAACTTGGAGTAAATTTGTTGTAAGAGCAATAAAATGGTCAGGCGAAATGACTGTAGAAAAAGTTTTAGTGATAGTGGTAGGAATTTATTTTCATGATAAAGCATCCGCTTTACCGTTTTTTGAACCAAGGCGATATAGAATGTGGAAGTGGAACCTAGAAAAATATACGCTCCACCTGACTTGTCTGGCAGATAAGGTTTGGTTGGTTTGAAAATATTCCAAGTTCTTGTGGTCCATGTAGATGAGGATGGGAGATGGGGTACCTTCGAGCAAATGCCTCTAGTGTTCAAGAGATTATTTGATTGATAGGAATTCCTTTTCTCTGATTGGATAGTTTAACTCAGAAACGGACAAGCAACGTGAATAATAGGTGACTGGGTAGACTGGATCTGTCAATGATAAAATAGCTCCAATGGCGAAGTCGGATGCGTTGACTTACAAAATGTATTGGAGAGCAGGGTCGGGAAAGCATAGTATAGGAGCTGATGTGAACTTGTTCTTCAGTAGATCAAAAGAACGTTGAGCCTCGGTGGTCCATTTGAAATGTGTATTTTTTCCTGTGAGGCTAGTGAGAGGTTTTACAATAGCTGAAAAATTCCTAATAAACTTTCAATAAAAGTTAGAGAAGCCCAAAAAACTTTGGAGTTCCTTCTTATTATTTGGTTGAGGCCAATTAGTGATGACAGAGACTTTGTTATTCTCCATGTGTACTCCTTGAGGAGTAATTCTGTAACCCTGAAAAGAGATCTCTTGTGTATAGAAAGTACATTTTTCTGGTTTGGCGTAAAGGTGATGATCTCTCAATCTTGTGAGAACAGTTTGGACATGTTGTATATGATCTTGGAATGTATCGGAATAGATGAGAATATAATCTAAGTAGATAATGACATAACCATCAAGCAAATCACGGAAAGCTTTGTTAATGAAATTCTGGAATGTGGCAGGCACATTGCAGAGCCTGAATGGCATCACTGTGTACTCATAGAGTCTGTACCTAGTACGGAAAGCAGTGAGCCATTTGTCTCCACTTCTGATTCGGATAAGATTATACGCTCCACTAAGATCTAGTTTTGTGTACATGGTGGCTGTACTTAATCTTTCAGTGGGTAGAGGGTAACGTTTTTTTTATGGTGACTTTGTTAAGTTGTCTATAATCTACAATTGGTCTCAATGTATTATCTTTGTTGCGAACAAAAAATATCCCAGCACCAGCGGGTGATGTAGATGGTCTAATAAAGCCTTTTTTAAGGTTTTCATCCAAATATTGCTTAAAATGTACCAATTTGGGTTGTGATAGGGGATAAACATGACCATAAGGAATGGGTGAGCCTGGCAATAAATCTATAGGGCAATAAAAGGGTATATAAGGAGGCAAATACTCTGCTTCCTTTTTATCAAAGACATCTAAGAATTGTGAGTACTGTGTAGGAATGGACACTTCTGATGTGCAGATATTGGTTATATTCTGGAGTGTGGAGATGGTAGGGAAACAAGAATGTTTACAGTGGTCAGAGGTATACTGAATCTTTAGGGATTGCCAATTTATAGTGGTTTGATGTAATTGTATCCACTTTAAACCTAGGATTATGGGAAAAAGGGCAGGAGTAATATTGAAAGAGAGCAATTCCCTATGGCCTAGTTCAGAAGTAACTAAAATGGGTTATGTGTGGTGTGTGATAGGACCATTGGAAACATGTGTACCATCAAATACACGTAATACAAAAGGAATTTTTTTTTTAATTGTAGGTCTTTTATTTGCACACACAACACTAAAATCAATAACGTTTCCTGATAATAGCCATCAGCATTATCTCCTGTTGACCCCACTGTATGGAGAAAGGAATTTGACAGTAAGTGTTAGTATGAGGAGTAAAGGTAAAACTGGAAGGTATTTTATTAGGTTTACCTTTTTTATTCCTAGCAAGACTTGGGCAATCCTTGACCTCATGTCCCTTAGCTGTAAAAAAGAGGCAAAGGTTGTTTGGTCTTCTTCTCAATTTCTCTTCTGGTTTGAGAGGGCCTCTGATGAAGCCGATCTCCATAGCTTCATCTGTGCTTTTAGCAAATTGGTAACTAGTAGGGGTACTTCTTTTTATAGTGAGTTCTGATGTCCTGAATCTTTCTTTCTTGCATTCCCTAATACATTGGTCGATATTAATAGATAAGGTCATGAGTGTATCCAGTGATTCTGGTATTTCAACTCTAGAAAGTTCATCTTTGAGACCTTCTGATAAACCCAATCTAAACTGATTTCTTAGTGAGATGTTATTCCACTGTGTGTCTTTGGATAATCTTTTAAACTCGGCGATGTAATCCTCTACAGGCTTTTTTCCCTGTTTTAAAGCTCTCATTTGTGTTCCTGAGGTGAGTTGCTTGCAGGGGTCATCATAGAGGAGTGCCATAGCATGAAAAAATGCTTGTAATGAATATAGTATGTGGTAAGTTTATTTGTAATAAGTGTTTGCCCAAGTTCTGGACTCAGCTCTCAAAAAAGAAATAGCCGTAAGAACTTTCTGGTTTTCAGTACTATATGTTTTAGGTTTCATTGAGAATAACAAGGTGCAGGCGTTTTTGAAATCTCTAAACTGACTCCTATCGCCACAAAATTTCTCAGGAAGTGAAACTATTGGTTCATTTACTGGGTCAGCACAAACATGTTTTGGTGCAGCCATAGCTTTAATAATATCACGTACAGTTTTATTCTCCACTTGCAAATCTCTAAGTCCTTGAGTCAAATGATCAACCCTTTGTGAAAGGTTAAGCACATGAGTAGCGAGTTCTGCTTGATCCATAGGTGGCTTGTTAATATGTCAGGAATACTGTAATTGAATCAAATGTGCAGGAAAGATCTGAGCAGACTGAATCGCTACACACTGTACAGATATGAGACTAAAACATTTGTTTAAGTGAGGAAGTTGTAAACGTTAAGCTTACGATACTGACAAGATGTGAGTTGCAGGAACGAACGTGTTCGGTTTGACCGCGTAGTGGGAAGTCAGAGGAGGAGGTTTGGCCGCAAAGACTGAACACTGAGGAGGCGGTCCAATTCCTGTTAAGCAGTAGCCAAAGTAATGGCTGGTTGTTGTGGTTCAAAAGCACAGGGCAAAAGGAGCCAGAATACAGGTTCACCGCTGTGAACTTAGGATATCCGGATTGTAGAATCCTAAGGAACGCTTGGCAATGAGTAACGTCCTAGGAGGTAAAATCATAAATTAAGAAGCAATGAATGGTTGAAAGAAAGGTGGTTATAAAGGAGGTTAAGCTAACCCCTAATTAAAGGGATAGCTATATACAGGACCAAAACATGACAGCCACACATCGATAAATGCCGACAGCATACACTCTCGGTATTTATCATTGCATCAGCAATTCTTGTGAATTGCTGGTGCAATACCACCCCCTGCAGATTCACTGCCAGTTGGCCGCTAGCAGGGGGTGTCAATCAACCCAATTGTATTTGATCGGCTGATTGCTCTCCGCCACGTCAGAGGTGGCGGACGAGTTAAGGAGCAGCAGTCTTAGGACCGCTGCTCCTTAACTTCCGCTTCAGTTGGAACTGAGGAGGAGAGGGTCTGAAGCAGAATCCGCTGCTTCATAAATAGACCCCAAAGTCTAAGTACAGATCTTCCTAAACGTCTCCTAAGTCAGAGGGCTATACTTCCTCTGAGAGCTCTTTTCCCTGCAGCTTAATGAAGAAGAAGCAGAAGGCATTGCCTTAAATCAAGACACTTCTGTCGGCTTTAAACATGAATAATTTAACACTGTGAGGCAGAGAAGATGTGTCATGCTATATCTATGGTAAAGGGATGCTTCCCATTGAATCCTCTATAATTTAATCAATCAATGAGTATTTTTTGACAGTCTTCTTTGCAATTACAATACATTTGAATAGCTGACGTTTTATCTTAAAGACCACCTTGAAAATATGGTTGATCCTATTAAAATTAGGGGCAAGGAATGTCACAGACCCTTGCTAAAGCAAATTAAACTGATTTAAAAATAGGCATAATATACATTAACATAAACATTTACTTAGGGGAAAAAAGTACATGGAGTCATATTAGTGTACAGAGATATTAGATATGCATGTGTAAACATTAGTGCCCATTGAAAACACTAGAGCCCATTAAAAGCAAAAGTAACCTCAATATTTTTTCGTAACGGAATAATATGAAATAAACAGGATCCCCTTTAAAAGTGTACAAGGCCAATCCTGGACTTCTAGTCCTGCAACTGGAAAACGAGAGGAGACGGGGAATGCAGATGTATTGTAAACAAATAATGTAGGCCACTCTTAGGCTTCTATGTAATATAATATAATAGCAGAAGATATATAATATTTAAGATATATAAGGTCTATTTAGAGAGAGAGCTAGCTGCAGTAAAACCTTCAAAAATGCAAAACAAATTAAGCTGAGATTTAAGGTAAACATATAGGCACCAGAAAATGAATAAAGTTTATGCATCTAGCAATAAGCAACCTAAATCATTCTAGGACTGCAACTTCTGCACCTTCTTATAATCACGAGAAAAAACTAAATAGTAGCATAGGCAATGGCATGAGTGAATGGACAGTTTACTAAAAAAATGTCTCACCTTTAATTTGTTCCCAATGATCCACTTTACCTGCGGGAGTGTATTAAATTGTTTTCAAGTATTTCCATTACTCTTATATTGGCATTTAAAATAGTTGATTTAGCCTGTGGTATCCTCACCTATTCTGAAAGTTTTTGGCCTTAAGGCCAAGCTGTGTAAACACAGCCAGTAGAAGAAATTACACTCCCAGTGGGGTATAGAAGAGATAAGATAATAAAATGTTAATTTTCTATTGTTTTCTCCAAGTAGTAGTAGCAGATATATGTACACAATGTGATAAAGTAATGAAATCTAAATATACCTACAAGCTCAACCCATTTTATTAGGTTGTGGCTTTAAAATACAAAATCAGCTTTTTTATATACACAAATAAACCTTAAACACAAATTTCATACATTTCATACTCTGCAGCTGGTAAAACAAAGTAATTGGAAACACATTAAGTGAAAAACAATTGTATAGTATACTCCCTCTTTATGGAGCATTTGTTTAGCACCAGAAATTAATAAACTTGAAAAGGCGATCAATCTTCTTTTTAAACTCAGATAAGAAAGTCAGTTCCCAAGTAAAGCACATATATTACTCTACTCTTCTTTTATTGAACTGGCTATTATAGTTAATATTACAGACTTCTCTTAAGAAAATCTCCTGCAGAGGACAGTCTCCCAATATCTGGCCTGCCAGAGTACACACACATGCAGAGGATCTCAAAGAACAAGACGATGCAAACCATAGATACTTGGATACCCCTTTGAAGGTATTTACTGCAACTGTGATCTCTGTCTTTCCCATGATCAACGCTTGTGGAGGAGCCAAGCGCTGCCTTTAGTAGAATGAAGGTTTGTACTTTGGGAAAGCATCATAGCTCCAGCACCAAAGCTATCAGCTGCAATCCCAAAACTGGAGCTCCAATCCTGTAGGTCCCCAGCTATCTCTCCTCCAGAAACCTTGCAAATATCACTAGGCAAGAAGCCCATCTGTCACCTTTCTCTACTTGGTCTTTGTTCTCAACTGGCAAAAGGATACCAGCTCTACTAGGATCTAATGTATGAGATAAGTAAGCATCTATAAAGCTCAGCTTTTCAGTGAAACACAAGGACTCACAGGGCTCCCTCACCTAAAGAACCCCTATGTTTAACAAATCTACTTTCAGTTGTATTTTCACTCCACTGAAGGTGTTTGTATAGCAATTGCTTCAGTAAATCGAAGAGGAATCAGAGAGCAGTTACATCTTGAATAAACTATATCACATGTATTAGCAAGGTAAATCAATATACAGTGACAAGCAAGATCCCAGAGTGATACCACCAAGAGTGGTTAAGGTTATCTTCTCCTTCAAAACAAAGCCTCTATAAAAGTCCCAAGATAGCATAGCAAGGGAGCAAAGAAAGATGTACTTGTTCAACAAGACATGGAAAACACTGCTTATAGAGATATTAGAAGGATGGCACAAATACCCGAAGATATTCAACTATTTGGCTCCAGCTTCTCACCAACTCTTGGTATTCATTATTATAATTGTTTAATGTGTAGAATGCAACTATTTCATTTAAGGATCTCAAAGAACAAGACAATGCAAACCATAGATACTTGGATACCCCTTTGAAGGTATTTACTGCCACTGTGATCTCTGTCTTTCCCATGATCAACGCTTGTGGAGGAGCCAAGCGCTGCCTTTAGTAGAATGAAGGTCTGTACTTTGGGAAAGCATCATAGCTCCAGCACCAAAGCTATCAGCTGCAATCCCAAAACTGGAGCTCCAATCCTGTAGGTCCCCAGCTATCTCTCCTCCAGAAACCTTGCAAATATCACTAGGCAAGAAGCCCATCTGTCACCTTTCTCTACTTGGTCTTTGTTCTCAACTGGCAAAAGGATACCAGCTCTACTAGGATCTAATGTATGAGATAAGTAAGCATCTATAAAGCTCAGCTTTTCAGTGAAACACAAGGACTCACAGGGCTCCCTCACCAAAAGAACCCCTATGTTTAACAAATCTACTTTCAGTTGTATTTTCACTCCACTGAAGGTGTTTGTATAGCAATTGCTTCAGTAAATCGAAGAGGAATCAGATAGCAGTTACATCTTGAATAAACTATATCACATGTATTAGCAAGGTAAATCAATATACAGTGACAAGCAAGATCCCAGAGTGATACCACCAAGAGTGGTTAAGGTTATCTTCTCCTTCAAAACAAAGCCTCTATAAAAGTCCCAAGATAGCATAGCAAGGGAGCAAAGAAAGATGTACTTGTTCAACAAGACATGGAAAACACTGCTTATAGAGACATTAGAAGGATGGCACAAATATCTGAAGATATTCAACTATTTGGCTCCAGCTTCTCACCAACTCTTGGTATTCATTATTATAATTGTTTAATGTGTAGAATGCAACTATTTCATTTAACCTTTAATGTAAATATATGATTTGTCTACGATTAACAATGTCATTGTCACGCCACGCCGCTCTAGCAGTTGCTAGGGGCGTGGTGTCTCTTTACTGCTCGTTGCCTAGGGCTGTGTCGGCTCTGGAGGCATGCGGCGCTGACGTCATCGCCACACACTCCTGATGCCGACCGGTCCTGTGGCGCCAATCCTCAGTTTTTTAAATGGGCAGCAAACAATCTATCACTGCCCAAGTATAGGTGCTACTTCGTGTACTCCTGGGTGTGATAGATTGTTTGCTGGACTGATACACCGTTGCTGATTCCTGCCTGTCTCACTTTGTTACTTGGTTAACCCCTGTATTGCTGGACTGATTTATTGTTGCTGATCCCTGCCTGTCTCACTACGCTACCTGGTTAACCCCTGTATTGCTTGATTGATTTATTGTTACTGATCCCTGCCTGCCTGACCATTCTCATAGCTTGCCTTGTGCTTCCCTGCCTGTGGTGTTTTCCACTCTCCTCATTTGTCTAATATTCTCTGCTCTGGGATATTCCCTATCTTTCCGGCTCGACGCCGAGATAACAAGACTACTGGCCGAGTTCAGTTTGATAGAGGAGTATCCTACGAGCCTTATATTATACTTGGGCCATGCAGCCAGATGAGGTGGCACGAGCTGTTTATCTGCAGGGACAGATGTTGGGAACCCATACCATGCAGCTGCAGAATATGGATTCCAAGCTAGAGGCTATTACCGCTCAACTTGCCTTACTAGTTACCGCAAGGGATGCTGCTCCTGTTGCTTTACCACCAGCTACGATTCCCAGTGCCATAACCTCTCCCTCCACTCCTGGAAGTATACCCCGGATACCCTTGCCGGACAAGTATGATGGTACTACCGATTGCAGGGGCTTTCTGAACCAATGCAGGCTGCACTTCCGCAATAATCCTCACACCTTCCAGTCTCAGGGTCACCTTTATCATTTCTTTGTTAAAGGACAAAGCTCTAGCCTGGGTCTCTCCCCTTTTGGAACAGAATGCTACACTCCTGCAAGACGCTGATGAGTTCATTTCTGCCTTGTCTTCTGTGTTTGGGACCTCTGGCTGTACCTCTGCTGCGGAATATTTGCTTCTGGATCTCCGCCAAGGCTTTAAAACCGTGGCACAATTTGCCATTGAGTTCCGCACCTTGGCTCTAGAAACCACTTGGGATGGCAGTACATCCAAGACAGCCTTCAGGAGGGGTCTCCATGAATGCATCAAAGATTAACTCAATTATCATGACATTCCTTCTTCTTTGGATGATTTCATAGCGCTTTGTATCAATCTGGACTCTCGCTTTCAGGAGAGACAAACCGAGAGAGACAGAGCTAGGAGGGTCCTTCCCTCCCGACCTCCTGTTCGCCCAGTTCCATCAGCAACTGCTACCCCTTCTGCTACTCCAGTTACCTCAGTAGAGGAACCCATGGATCTCTCCTCCTTCAAACCTTCAGAGTCTGAAAGACAGAGACGAAGGATACTGAAACTATGTTTTTATTGTGGATCTAACACCCACCAACTGAAAGACTTTGACATTCGGCCGGGAAAAGCCAGTGCTTAGGGGATAACACTGGGGTACCTCTAAGCATGGTCTCAACAAAATCCCCTCTCTCCTCTCGGATCCTGGTACCTGTTACCCTTACCTTCCTTCAGAATACTGTCCACACTCAGGCCTTCATTGATTCAGGGGAAGCTGGAAACTTCCTGGATCATCGTTTTATGATGCAAGCCGGTTTACCTCTTCTGCAGAAAAGACACTGTCTCAAAATAACCACCCTGGATGGCACCCCCCTTGGTTCAGGCATGATCCATTTTGAGTCAGCACCCCTGACCCTGACTGTGGGAGTCCTCCACTCTGAACAGCTGCAGCTTGAGGTCATTCATTCCCCAGCACAGCCTGTCATCATTGGTCTTCCTTGGCTTCGGATACATAATCCACAGTTCGACTGGACTGAGGGACAACTGGCCTCCTGGGGTACCTCCTGTTTCCACTACTGTCTTGCTAAAGTCATTCGTCTGCCCCGTATTCCCATAGCCAGTATACAGACTCCTTCAAACCTTCCTTCTGTTTACACGGACTTTGCGGATGTGTTCGAGAAAAAAGCAGCCGACGTGCTGCCACCCCACCGTCTTTATGACTGTAAAATTGACCTCTTTCCTGGAGCCCCACTTCCTAAAGGGAGAACTTATCCACTCTCTAAGGCTAAAACCAAATCCATGGAGGAGTACATCCAAGAGAACCTAGCTAAAGGTTTCATTCGCCCTTCCTCCTCTCCTGCTGGGGCTGGCTTCTTTTTTCTCAGTAAGAAGGATGGCGGGCTTAGACCCTGTATTGACTACAGGGCCTTGAATAAAATAACCATCAAGAATCGCTATCCCATACCTTTGATCACTGAACTGTATGACTCACTCCAGAATGCTCGCTTTTTTACCAAATTGGACTTACGTGGGGCATACAATCTGATTCACATATTTCCAGGCCACGAATGGAAGACCACCTTTAACACAAGATCTGGGCATTACGAATACCTTGTAATGCCCTTTGGGCTGTGTAATGCCCCTGCAGTCTTCCAAGCATTTGTCAATTATGTCTTCCTTGATCTGCTTAACCGCACAGTCATCGTTTATCTGGATGATATCCTTGTTTTCTCTTCCACTTTAGAGGAGCATCACAGGCACGTGAAAGAAGTGCTTCTTTGCCTCAGAAAGAATTCTTTGGTAGCTAAGTTAGAAAAGTGTGAGTTTGATCAGGAGCAAATCCAATTCCTTGGTTATGTCATCTCGAAGGAGGGTTTTGCCATGGATCCTACTAAACTCACCGCAGTTTTTCAATGGCCTTAACCTACCTCTTTAAAAAAATTGCAGAGATTCTTGGGATTCTCCAATTACTACCGCAAGTTTATAAAGAACTTTTCCCAAACAGTGGATCCTCTCACTGAATTGACAAAACGGAACAAAGACTGTAAACATTGGCCCCCTGAGGCCGTAAACGCCTTCTCTTGTCTCAAAAAGGCTTTTTGTTCAGCTCCTGTCCTTCGCCATCCTGATCCTGACCTACAGTTCACTCTAGAGGTTGATGCCTCTGAGATAGGAGCTGGAGCGGTTCTTACCCAGAGGGACCCTTTGACTTCCAAGTCACACCCTGTAGAATTTTTTTCTAAATGCTTTACTCCTGCTGAGAGGAACTACGATGTGGGTAACCGTGAACTCTTAGCCAGAGGGCACCGCCAATCCTATTCAGATTCTCACCGACCATAAGAATCTGACTTACCTAGAGACTGCTCATCGACTCAATCCCCGACAGGCCAGATGGGCCTTGTTCTTTTCCCGTTTTAACTTTGTGGTCTCTTATCTTCCCGGGACTAAGATCAAGAAGGCAGACGCCCTTTCTCGTAAGTTCCCTCACTCAAATGATGCCTCAGAAGCTCCTGTCGAACACATCATACCCCCCTCCTGTGTGGTTGCTCAACTCAATACCACCCTTCTGCAAATATTGCAATGTGCCCAGTCCAGTAAACCCCCTGGTGCCCCCATGGCCTCCGATATCCTCTTTGTACCTCTGAATCTATGTATCCCTGTGCTAGCCTGGGCCCATGATAGGAAGCTTTCAGGACATCCTGGTTCAACTAAAACCTTCAAGCGTCTTTAACAACATGTATGGTGGCCTACTATGAAGTCTGATGCTCAGGGTTATGTGAAGGCCTGCACGATTTGTGCGGCCATCAAAACTCCCCATTATTTGCCTCCTGGCTTGCTCCAGCCATTGTCCATTCCCAAACAACCCTGGACACACATAACTATGGACTTAATTGAGGACCTTCCATCTTCCAACCACTTTACAGTTATCTGGGTGGTAGTAGACCGCTTCTCCAGACTGTCTCACTTTGTACCACTAACCAAATTACCTTCTGCTCAAGAATTATCATCTCTTTTTCTCTCGCATGTGGTATGAATTCATGGCTTTCCTGTGAACGTTGTTTCCGACAGAAGTCCACAGTTTATCTCTGCCTTTTGGAAAGCCTTTTGTAAATCGATTGGAACCGAGGTGTCCTTGTTCTCCGGCTTCCATCCACAGACCAACGGTCTAACTGAGAGAGTAAACCAGGATCTTGAAGCCTACCTTAGAGCCTTCGTCAACGCTAGTCATACCAACTGATCTGAGTTGCTACCCCTAGCCGAGCTGGCAAGAAACACTCATTGGCACTCTTCTCTTCGATGTTCTCCATTTCAAGCCGCAGCTGGGTATCAACCTCATGTGTTCCCTCTTTCAACTCAGTCCACTGGGGTTCCTGCTGCAGACCGACACGCCACTAGACTCACCACTCATTGGCAACGTATTCACTCTCAGCTACGTTCTGCTGTCTCCAGATACAAGAAGTTTGCTGATCGTCTTAGGGCTACTGTACGAACCATTCCAGTGGGTGAACATGTTTGGATATCTACCCGACACATGCATCTACGCCCTGTCGCAAATTGGGGCCCAGATATATCTGTCCTTATAAGGTCCTGAAAAGACTGTCTCCTGTTGCCTACAAAGTAGCCTTGCCAAAGACCCTACGTATACATCCAGTCTTCCATGTCTCCCTGCTTCCTGATACGCGGGGACCCCGAATATGAGGTAGCTAAGATCCTGGACTCCAGATACAGACACAGACAATTGCAGTACCTGGTACATTGGAAGGGTTACTCCCTGGTGGATCGTTCCTGGGTTCCTGCCCGTGATGTGCATGCTCCATCTCTGGTCTCCAAATTCCATGCTGCTCATCCTATGAGGCCGGCTCGGGTTCCCGCAGGGAACCCTTGTGGAGAGGGCTATGTCACGCCGCACCGCTCTAGCCGTTGCTAGGGGCTCGGTGTCTCCTTACTGCTTGTTGCCTGTGTCGGCTCTGGAGGCGTGCAGTGCTGATGTCATTGCCGCACGCTCCTGATGCTGACCGCTCCTGTGGCGCCAATCCTCAGTTATTTAAATGGGCAGCAAACTATCTATCACTGCCCAAGTATAGGTGCTACTTTGTGTACTCCTGGGTGTTATAGATTGTTTGCTGGACTGATACACCATTGCTGATCCCTGCCTGTCTCACTTTGTTACTTGGTTAACCCCTGAATTGCTGGACTGATTGTTACAGTCATATTCTGTTAATGTTTTAAGCTGTTTAATGGAATATTTTGTTTAAAAACTGAAAAAATTTTGCATCAAGTCAAAATGAAAATAGTATCATATATCTGTTATCAAAAGATGTGCATAGCAGGAAACCAATGTGAAAAACTTCAGGTAACCTCAGGCATGCAGAAATCATCTCAGGGGGGATTTCTCCATTTATTTTTTTCTGAAAAATGACCAGAAATCGTGGTCTGAAGGAAGCAAGACAAAAGTGTAAGAATTCAAAGAATTGTGTCAGAAGCCTTTGTCACTCCCTTCAAGGTTCAGACACATTTATGTTTTTCCTTCAGTTGCTTTGTTCTGGTGAATGATTTTTTAATATCATTTGAGACTAACAGAATATGACTGAAATATTGGCTTCTTCCTTAGGTAAAATATGTTCTACGTTTAGCTGGACATTAAAGTGTTTGCACTGCTAGTTGGTTACTGAATCCTTGTTTCAGCTTTTTCAGATAAGGTAGATAATTTGTTGCAGAAAAGGTATATTTCATGGGTAAGGCCACCTTTTGTTATTCATATAATAAGAATTTCCTTTGAAGTTCTGTATATATATATATATATCATACATTTTGGATAGTATCCAAAATGGAGTGGTGTAGGATTTTTTTCATTTGTTTTCTGAAAGTTAACTTTTTCTGAACTTTAAGTTCTTTTGGAGGAACATTTTACTTCTAGTTCTGAGGACATGACATTTTTTTTTTTAAAGTGTGGAAATAATTTGACTCATCTTCAAAAAACCCATTCCCCTTTTGCATTTATCATATCTTTTCCTTCTCTTTTCTTTTGCCTATTTTTAGAGTTAGATTGCATGAAACTAGAACATATATTTTTTTCACTTACACAATTAAATATTTCTATAGGGAGTTATATGTTGAGTCCAGTTTCCTCTTAAGTGCAATCTAACAGTATACTAATATAAGAGAAGCGACCAGGATATATCAATGCTCCAAGCTTACTCTTTAAACAAAAAAGAGTTTAAGGCATCAATACTTAAAGTAATAGGAAATCAAACCTTTTCAAAATGGGCCTGTTTAATTTATGTGACATTCCCACCTATATTGTAATATTATTTTTTTTATCTATTTGTTTATTTTTTAACACTTATGTTTTATTTCTTACCATGGTTTCATTACCTTCTTCCTCCTTCCTATTCCTTCTAGTATTGTAGTAACATATAAGATGGTCTTACCCACTGTATACAGTGCAGCTAATGCACCCGAGTAAACAACAAAGTGTACAAGTGCGGTTTGTCTATAGTGCATCTCCAATGTAAACAATGAATTGAAACATAAGCACCGATTCAGTGCCATATTACGTTTGGCGCACTAACAGTTGAACGCAAGTGATATTGGGTTTATCGCAGTTTGTGCATGTCAGAAGGAGCACTCATATTACAAGTTAAAAGTAAATGCGAACTTGTGAGTAATTTACACTAGAATGATTACATCGACCTCAGAGCTCTGGTTAACTGTTTCACAAAACAACAAAGTGTCACAAAACACATAACAAATACATTACAAAGTACAGTTACATTCATAATAACACCATCTAATAAAAATTATTCAAAAAGGGCCTGCAAAGGGCTTTACCATAGAGATACATACATATACATGTCTAAATATGTAAATGTATGTACATATGTATTTATATGTATGTACATATATATATATATATACTCATATAAACAAATAAATACATACTGTATGTACACATATACTGTATAAACATATATATATATAAGTGCATTGAAGCCCTTTGCAGAAAAGTAGATGAAAACATGTAAAATCATATGTATGCAATATTCATATTTAAAAAAGTGTTACACTCTGTATTTACTGTAATTAGTTCACATTCCAATGTTCTTCACATGGGGAATATTTTCTATGTATTTATAAATAGATATTCCTATATATCTGTATATATATATATATATATATATATATATATATATATATATATATATATATATTTTTATGGTGGGAAGAGTGGTATTAAGGCGCACTGTTCATAAGAATAACCAATATATTCTTAATAATGGTGTCAGAGTAGTAGGTATAGTGCAAGAATCAGAATATTTTGATATAGATTATTCTATATGATATACCTAGTACAGGTATTTGTACCAGCGGCGTCTGGATGAGTAATATCCAAAGTGTTTGCAAATTATATCATGTATAAGGGTAGGATGGGATACCAATCAGGTCAATCTGACATCCTAAAAATGTATTTCCTTCACAGTTAAAAGTACGAATAGTTCACTTAATATGACATAATAAAGTTCACAAAGTTCACAGGTATTCTTAGTCCCAAAGATCAAGTAGATTATGTAGAATAAATAAGAGTTCTCTGTCTAATCCTTATGTAGTAAATAAATGCCCACTTACTAGATGTAACCTCAATCCTATGAGGTAAGTGGGAAGCATCTTTAGTAAATACAGTTGTCCCTCAGCAATCTGGAAACGCTGCTTCTCTGCCTCTTTGGTGTGGTTAGAAACACTGCTTTCCTGCTTCCTTAGTATGGTAGAGATTTCTTTCTCCCTCCTTCTAGTTTGCTTGGTTATTCACTCAGCTCCCAGTAATCCGTGATGTGGAATACATAGATAGGGGAACACAAATATGGAAAGGATAGTGCAACACTGTTGTACAAGTTTAAAACATATATTTATTTCATATGTAAAAAATGCTCACATTCTTACACCTCAATCCAATATGAGGTATCAGTTAGGCATTACAATAGTAGTGCAATATAACAGGTGCAGAATTCCAAAATGAATAGTCAGAAGTGCAGGAAAACGGCATACAAGCAGTTTATAAGATACAGTTCAGTATATTTCTGTTCAAATCTCTCCTTTGAACAGAAATATACTGAACTGTATTTTATAAACTGCTTGTATGCCGTTTTCCTGCACTTCTGACTATTCATTTTGGAATTCTATAAACTCAAAAAAATACACTCTCAGGAAATTTTGGATATCAATCAACCAAATATGTATTTACGTGTTGGGGAAACTAACATCCCCTTCATTACATCCCAATATATATATATATACACACATTTATGAATAAACAGAACATATGCTTCTATGCAAACAACGTTGGAATGTGAAATATTGATATTTTCTTGCTTGAGAAAATGCCATCTGGTTTGCACGCTAGTAGGGTGTTAGTTTTTTGTTTTTTTGCTGCACTTTTCGTGCGCAAGCAAAAATTTTGCCCATTTATCATGCTCTGAACGGAGCTTGAAGGACAGTGTTTCTGGCAAGTCTTCAGACTCGCCAGAAACACCAGTTATGAAGCAGCGGTCTAAAGACTGCTGCTCCATAACCCTGTCCGCCTGCTCTGATGAGGCGGACAGGAATCGCCGGAAATCAACCCGATCGAGTACGACTGGGTTGATTGATACCTCCCTGCTGGGGGCCGATTGGCTGCGAGTCAGCAGGGGGCGGCGTTGCACCAGCAGCTCTTGTGAGCTGCTGGTGCAATGTTAAATGTGGATAGCGTATTGCTCTCCGCATTCAGCGAGGTCTTGCGGACCTGATCCACACTGTCGGATCAGGTCCGCAAGACCTTTGATAAATAGGCCCCATAGTCTAGCCCTTACTGTTTAGAATTACGCCACTGGGAGTTCCCTTTCTGTAACTTCACATATGTGCTGAATGCCTCATTCATTTCAACGAGTCATGTGGCAGTCATAATTATTGAATAAGGGGCCTAAACGTCATCCTTAGAAAAAATACAATTGCAAGAGGGCAAGTGTTTCAAAAATATTTATGTTTATTAAAAAAAAATAAAAAAATTCTGGAAGTTTAAAAAAAAAAAATTTGTACTTGTTTAATGACAATCTAATGAGATATTTAAAGCAATAGATGATACTTTAATATCATCAAGTGTAAAAAAAAAATTGTGACATCTGTCCACTTATGGAAGTGCTAAGCATAAGAAAATGTAGCATGTGAAACTGATCTTCATTTAACACAGGGATTAATATTCTTATGCTTAATAACCTTTTTTTAATTGATGATACTTTAGTGATACTAAACATACTTGTGTAAAGCACATTTTTTTTTTACTTGAGCATATACTATCACTACTGGCTGAAAGGAAAGAATAAGGTTACACAATAGTCTATTAGTAGGGACTTAGACAACTTGTAATAGCTACTAGTGCTACTGCTATGCAGGGGCTGGTAAACTATTTCATGTTTCATTCAAACAAAATCATATATAATATAATCAAAATACTCAGAATAAATAAAATAACCTTAAAATAAAAAAACATAATTTATGTAAGAACTTACCTGATAAATTCATTTCTTTGATATTAGCAAGAGTCCATGAGCTAGTGACGTATGGGATATACATTCCTACCAGGAGGGGCAAAGTTTCCCAAACCTCAAAATGCCTATAAATACACCCCTCACCACACCCACAATTCAGTTTAACGAATAGCCAAGAAGTGGGGTGAAAAGAAAGGAGCGAAAGCATCAAAATAAGGAATTGGAATAATTGTGCTTTATACAAAAAAATCATAACCACCACAAAAAAGGGTGGGCCTCATGGACTCTTGCTAATATGAAAGAAATGAATTTATCAGGTAAGTTCTTACATAAATTATGTTTTCTTTCATGTAATTAGCAAGAGTCCATGAGCTAGTGACGTATGGGATAATAAATACCCAAGATGTGGAACTTCCACGCAAGAGTCACTAGAGAGGGAGGGATATAAATAAAGACAGCCAATTCTGCTGAAAAATTAATCCACAACCCAAATCAAAAGTTTTAATCTTAATAATGAAAAAAACTGAAATTATAAGCAGAAGAATCAAACTGAAACAGCTGCCTGAATTACTTTTCTACCAAAAACTGCTTCAGAAGAAGAGAAAACATCAAAATGATAGAATTTAGTAAAAGTATGCAAAGAAGACCAAGTTGCTGCTTTGCAAATCTGATCAACAGAAGCTTCATTCCTAAACACCCAGGAAGTAGAAACTGACCTAGTAGAATGAGCCGTAATCCTTTGAGGCGGAGATTTACCCGACTCTACATAAGCATGATGAATCAAAGACTTTAACCAAGACGCCAAAGAAATGGCGGAGGCCTTCTGACCTTTCCTGGAACCAGAAAAGATAACAAATAGACTAGAAGTCTTTCTAAAATCTTTAGTAGCTTCAACATAATATTTTAAAGCTCTTACTACATCCAAAGAATGTAAAGATCTCTCCAGAGAATTCTTAGGATTAGGACACAATGAAGGAAACACAATTTCTCTACTAATGTTGTTAGAATTCACAACCTTAGGTAAAAATTTAAATGAAGTCCGCAACACCGCCTTATCCTGATGAAAAATCAGAAAAGGAGATTCACAAGAAAGAGCAGATAACTCAGAAACTCTTCTAGCAGAAGAGATGGCCAAAAGGAACAGAACTTTCCAAGAAAGTAATTTAATGTCCAGATAATGCATAGGTTCAAACGGAGGAGCTTGTAAAGCCCTCAGAACCAAATTAAAACTCCAAGGAGGAGAGATTGACTTAATGACAGGTTTGATACAAACCAAAGCCTGTACAAAACAATGAATATCAGGAAGATTAGCAATCTTTCTGTGAAAAAGAACAGAAAGAGCAGAGATTTGTCCTTTCAAGGAACTTGCAGACAAACCTTTATCCAAACCATCCTGAAGAAACTGTAAAATTCTAGGAATTCTAAAAGAATGCCAGGAGAATTTATGAGAAGAACACCAAGAAATGTAAGTCTTCCAGACTCGATAATAAATCTTCCTAGACACAGATTTACGAGCCTGTAACATAGTATAAATTACTGAGTCAGAGAAACCTCTATGACTAAGAATCAAGTGTTCAATTTCCATACCTTCAAATTTAATGATTTGAGATCCTGATGGAAAAAAGGGCCTTGAGATAGAAGGTCTGGTCTTAATGGAAGAGTCCAAGGTTGCCAACTGGCCATCCGAATGAGATCTGCATACCAAAACCTGTGAGGCCATGCTGGAGCCACCAGCAGTACAAACGAACGTTCCAATAGCATTTTGGAAATTACTTTTGGAAGAAGAACAAGAGGCGGCAAGATATAGGCAGGATGATAATTCCAAGGAAGTGACAACGCGTCCACTGCCTCCGCCTGAGGATCCCTGGATCTGGACAGATACCTGGGAAGTTTCTTGTTTAGATGAGAGGCCATCAGATCTATTTCTGGAAGTCCCCAGATTTGAACAATCTGAAGAAATACCTCTGGGTAAAGAGACCATTCACCCGGATGCAACGTCTGGCGACTGAGATAATCCACTTCCCAATTGTCTACACCTGGGATGTGAACCGCAGAGATTAGACAGGAGCTGGATTCCGCCCATACAAGTATCCGAGATACTTCTTTCATAGCCTGAGGACTGTGAGTCCCCCCTTGATGATTGACATATGCCACGGTTTTGACATTGTCTGTCTGAAAACAAATAAACTATTCTCTCTTCAGAAGAGGCCAGAACTGAAGAGCTCTGAAAATTGCACGGAGTTCCAAAATGTTGATTGGTAATCTCGCCTCCTGAGATTCCCAAACCCCCTGCTCTGTCAGAGATCCCCATACAGCTCCCCAACCTGACAGACTCGCATCTGTCGAGATCACAGTCCAGGTTGGACAAACAAAAGAAGCCCCATGGACTAAACGATGGTGATCTATCCACCACGTCAGAGAGTGTCGTACATTGGGATTTAAGGATATTAATTGTGATATCTTTGTATAATCCCTGCACCACTGGTTCAGCATACAAAGCTGAAGAGGTCGCATGTGAAAACGAGCAAAGGGGATCGTGTCCGATGCAGCAGTCATGAGACCTATAATTTCCATGCACAAAGCTACCGAAGGGAATGATTGAGACTGAAGGTTTCGACAGGCTGAAACCAATTTCAGACGTCTCTTTTCTGTTAGAGACAAGGTCATGGACACTGAATCTATTTGAAAAACCAAAAAGGTTACCTTTGTCTGAGGAATCAACGAACTCTTTGGTAAATTGATCCTCCAACCATGTCTTTGAAGAAACAACACAAGTTGATTCGTATGAGATTCTGCAGAATGTGAAGACTGAGCAAGTACCAAGATATCGTCCAAATAAGGAAATACTGCAATACCCTGTTCTCTGATTACAGAGAGAAGGGCACCGAGAACCTTTGAAAAGATCCTTGGAGCTGTTGCTAGGCCAAACGGAAGGGCCACAAACTGGTAATGCTTGTCTAGAAAAGAGAATCTCAGAAACTGATAGTGATCTGGATGAATTGGAATATGAAGATATGCATCCTGTAAATCTATTGTGGACATATAATGCCCTTGCTGAACAAAAGGCAGAATAGTCCTTATAGTTACCCTTTTGAATGTTGGTATCCTTACATAACGATTCAATATTTTTAGATCCAGAACTGGTCTGAAGGAATTCTCCTTATTTGGAACAATGAATAGATTTGAGTAAAACCCCAGACCCCGTTCCAAAACTGGAACTGGCACAATTACCCCAGCCAACTCTAGATCTGAAACACATTTCAGAAATGCCTGAGCCTTCACTGGGTTTATTGGAATGCGAGAGAGAAAAAATCTTCTCGCAGGCGGCCTTATCTTGAAACCTATTCTGTACCCTTGTGAAACAATGTTCTGAATCCAAAGACTGTGAATCGAATTGATCCAAATATCTTTGAAAGATCATTACCTGCCCCTTACCAGCTGTGCTGGAATGAGGGCCGCACCTTCATGTGGACTTGGGAGCTGGCTTTGACTTTCTAAAAGGCTTGGATTTATTCCAGACTGGAGAAGGTTTCCAAACAGAAACCGTTCCTTTAGGGGAAGGGTCAGGCTTCTGTTCCTTATTCTGACGAAAGGAACAAAAACGATTAGCAGCCCTGTATTTACCTTTAGATTTTTTGTCCTGAGGCAAAAAAGTTCCTTTCCCCCCAGTAACAGTTGAAATAATAGAATCCAACTGAGAACCAAATAATGTATTACCTTGGAAAGAAAGAGAAAGCAAAGTTGACTTAGAAGTCATATCTGCATTCCAAGTTTTAAGCCATAAAGCTCTTCTAGCTAAAATAGCTAAAGACATATACCTGACATCAATTCTAATGATATCAAAGATGGCATCACAAATAAAGTTATTAGCATGTTGAAGAAGTTTAACAATGCTATGAGTATTATGGTCTGACACTTGTTGCGCTAAAGCCTCCAACCAGAAAGTGGAAGCAGCAGCAACATCAGCCAAAGAAATAGCAGGTCTAAGGAGATTACCTGAACATAAATAAGATCTCCTTAGAAAGGATTCAAGCTTCCTATCTAAAGGATCCTTAAAGGAAGTACTATCCGCCGTAGGAATAGTAGTACGTTTAGCAAGAGTAGAGATAGCCCCATCAACTTTAGGGATTTTGTCCCAAAACGCTAATCTATCAGATGGCACAGGGTACAATTTCTTAAAACTTTGAGAAGGAGTAAATGAAGTACCCAGATTATTCCATTCCCTAGAAATTACTTCAGAAATAGCATCAGGGACAGGAAAAACTTTTGGAATAACTATATGAGGTTTGAAAACCGAATTTAAACGCTTAGTAGATTTAGTATCAAGAGGACTAGACTCCTCCATATCTAATGCGATTAACACTTCTTTAAGTAAAGAACGAATAAATTCCATTTTAAATAAATATGAAGATTTATCAGTGTCAATATCTGAGACAGAATCTTCTGAACCAGATAAATCCTCATCAGAAACAGACAAGTCAGAATGATGACGGTCACTTAAAAATTCATCTGAAATATGAGAAGTTTTAAAAGACCTTTTACGTTTACTGGAAGGAGGAATAACAGACAGAGCCTTCCTAATAGATTTAGAAACAAATTCTTTTACATTAACAGGAACATCCTGAGCATTAGATGTTGAGGGAACAACAGGTAATGGATTATTACTAATGGAAATACTATCTGCATTAGCAAGTTTATCATGACATTCATCACAAACTACAGCCGGAGGAACAGTTACCACAAGTTTACAACAAATGCACTTAACTTTGGTAGAACCAGCATCAGGCAGCGTCTTTCCAGAAGTAGATTCTGATCCAGGGTCAAGTTGAGACATCTTGCAATATGTAATAGAAAAAACAACATATAAAGCAAAATTATCAAATTCCTTAAATGACAGTTTCAGGAATGGGAAAAAAATGCAAATGAACAAGCCTCTAGCAACCAGAAGCAATGAAAAATGAAATTGAAATAATGTGAAAAAAAGGTGGAGACAAGAATGACGCCCACATTTTTTTGGCGCCAAATATGACGCCCACATTATTGGCGCTAAGTACAACGCCTATATTTTTTGGCGCTAAGTATGACGCCACATCCGGTGACGCCGAAAAAAATAACGCCCACATTTTTGGCGCAAAAAAACATCAAAAAAATTACGCAACCACGAACAACTTCCGGCGTCAATTAGGGTGCTGGAAATGACAAAAATTTTGCGCCAAAAAAGTCCGCGCCAAAAATGACGCAATAAATTGAAGCATTTTCAGCCCCCGCGAGCCTAACAGCCCACAGGGAAAAATGTCAATTGAAAAATTTTTAAGGTAAGAAAAAATAATCATTCATATGCATTATCCCAAATAATGAAACTGACTGTCTAAAATAAGGAATACTGATTACCCTGAATCATGGCAAATATAAGTTTAAACACATATATTTAGAACTTTATAAATAAAGTGCCCAACCATAGCTTAAGAGTGTCATAATAAAAATAAGACTTACTTACCCCAAGACACTCATCTACATATAGTAGATAGCCAAACCAGTACTGAAACGAGAATCAGTAGAGGTAATGGTATATTAGAGTATATCGTCGATCTGAAAAGGGAGGTAGGAGAAGAAATCTCTACGACCGATAAAAGAGAACCTATGAAATAGATCCCGTAGAAGGAGACCATGGTATTCAAATAGGCAATACTCTCTTCACATCCCTCTGACATTCACTGCACTCTGAGAGGAAAACCGGGCTCCAGCCTGCTGCGAAGCGCATATCAACGAAGAATCTAGCACAAACTTACTTCACCACCTCCACGGGAGGCAAAGTTTGTAAAAACTGATTTGTGGGTGTGGTGAGGGGTGTATTTATAGGCATTTTGAGGTTTGGGAAACTTTGCCCCTCCTGGTAGGAATGTATATCCCATACGTCACTAGCTCATGGACTCGTGCTAATTACATGAAAGAAATGACAATTTTATCTATTTAATTAAAGAAACACCACAGTGTTACTTGTTAACACACCTTAGATATTAAATCTCAGATTTAATCATGTTAAAGACAATTTATGTTTTAATATTCACTGTAATGTACCTTTTATAATCACTAAAAATATAGCTAGAGATCAAGATTTTGTATGTGGCTAAGTGGTGTTACACTTTTAACAACTGAAATCCCCAGGTGCTTTGCTGTCTTTAGGTTTGAAAATAGATATTTCCCAAAATGATAATTGTTAGAATACTAAGGCTTATATTTAATCTGAATTTCTATGATGTGCCATTGTAATTTGCCTAGAAGTCATTTTCAAACAGCATATTTTTTTGTTAATTCTGTGTAGTCTTCTGCTATAGTCAATAAAAGTACATGTTCATATAAATAGATTGAAATAGCTACAAGCTGGCAAAAGGCCTCACTGAGTCATGTGAAGTAGCTTTTTGATATAATTTATTTTCACGCACAGCCACTGAGACAAGAGTCTCTCTGTGTTCATCCTGGCTTGGGGACTTACCTCAGGCGATGCTAAAGAATGCTTTTTTTATTTTTAGTACAAAATAAATCTGGAATACAAAATGTATTTCTGTAAAAACAGATATGACTTTGTTTCTTTGCTCATGGGAAACTAGTGTTCTAACCTGTTTACATGCAATTGTAGACCACCTGTAGAAAAAACCCAAATTAAGGAAGAATCCCACTGATTTGAATGCATGTTTTATTTTTATATTACTCTTTGACAATACGCCTGTTAGCTCAAATAAGAATGACATTAACTTGAGAAAGATCCCTGCTATTAGGAGATACCTAAGGTCCACAACAGACCCAGAAGCTAAATTCCAACATTCGCAGAAAAATATACTGGGCAAGGTTAGCAAAGAGAATGGTATTTATTTACAGGTGTGCGAATGAATTGGAAATGAAGTTAGTGGATCTAATATAGATTTGCATTACCCTACTGTTTAAAGAGACATAAAACCCACATTTTTATTTCTTGATTTAGATAGAGCATGCAGTTTTAAACAACTTTCCAGTTTACTTCTATTATTGAATTTGCTTTGTACTCTTTGTATCCTTTGTTGAAAAGCATACCTAGGAATGCCCTACTAGAGCTGGTTGACATGGTTTTCAGATTTTATCACTGGAATATTCACCTAGCTGTTATTAAAATCCCTTCATCCAGATACACCTTTGTCTCTTAGGCTAGGGGGTCGATTTATGAAGCAGCGGATGCTGCTTCCGACCCACTCTGCTTCAGGTCCGCTTGAATCAGAAGTTAAGAAGCAGCGGTCGTAAGAACGCTGTCCCTTAACTTGTCCGCCACCTCTGAGGTAGCGGACAGCAATAAGCCTGATCGGACACGATCGGGTTGATTGACACCCTCTGATAGCAATGATAAATGGCATTGATAAATGGCATTTATCGATGTCCGCCCGCACATTAGTTAATCGGCCCTTATGTGTTAATGATACTCCCAATAGCCTTTGAATGTAATATGATAAACAACTCCCTATTGAATTGGGGCATAAAAACTGGACCACCAAACTAGTTTCTCTCTCTTTTTCTTATCCTGCTCTTGCTTAAGGATGGCTGATTTTGGACAATGCGAGAAAGCACACATTAGAGAATTGGGCTACATATATTCCTGTGATAAAATTTTATTATTTTAGCAGTGTTGCACACATTGGGGTTGTGGTAGCCAGTTGCCCTATATTAATTATTTGGACTGTTTTGCTGTAAAATATATGTGTATACGTATACATATATATCTGTAAATATATTCCTCTTATTACAGCATATATTGATTCCTAATACATTCTTTGGAAATAATAGAGACCAATTAATATTAATAACCACACTGGTTAGTGCTTGAAATTATATTTCTCTTATCATTGGCTTTCCCAGTGTGTTCAGCTAGCTCCCAGTAGTGTATTGTTGTTCATTAAACAAAGAATACAAAGAAACTGAAGCAATTTTGATAATAGAAGTAAATTGGAAAACTGTTTCAAAATTGTCTGCTTTTTCTGAAACATGAAAGAAAATGTTTTGATTGTATGACTCTATAAGATGCCTGTGTCAAACAGAGTTTAAGATTTAGTTAATTGTAAAAGAGAAATGTGTCCAATGTAAAGAAAAACAGAGCTACCTTTTGTATGTCTATCAAGCCTGTTTGTGTATATAACCCATATTTTTGGAAAAGAAAGTATTTTCTCCTCACATTTTAGTTTTCACATATTCATGTAAGTTACATTTATCATTCTTAAAATGTTATATTGACGGTGCATGCTAGAGAGCTGCTTGTACCACCAATGTAGCGATGCTATACTATCTATTAGAAAAGTAGCTTTCACTTTTGATGTAGCAGTACAAATTGCTAGTTTGAGAGAGGAAGCTACATATCGCCAAAAAATATTCATTACTACAATTATGGCGCTAGGAATCTTCAAAATACAGTCTGTATATACCCCTTACATTTTTGTAAATATTTTATTATATCTTTTTATGTGACAACACTGAAGAAATGACACTTTGCTACAATGTAAAGTACTGAGTGTACAGCCTGTATAACAGTGTAAATTTGCTGTCCCCTCAAAATAACTAAACACACAGCCATTAATATCTAAACCGTTGGCAACAAAAGTGACTACACCCCTAAATAATGTCCAAATTGGGCCCAAAGTTCAATATTTTGTGTGGCCACTATTATTTTCCAGCACTGCCTTAACCCTCTTAGGCATGGAGTTCACCAGAGCTTCACAGGTTGCCACTGGAGTCCACTTCCACTCCCCCATGACGACATCACGGAGCTGGTGGATGTTAGAGACCTTGCACTCCCCCACCTTCCGTTTGAGGATGCCCCACAGATTCTCAGTAGGGTTTAGGTCTGGAGACATGCTTGGCCAGTCCATCACATTTACCCTCAGCTTCTTTAGAAAGGCAGTGGTCATCTTGGAGGTATGTTTGGGGTCATTATCATGTTGGAATACTGCCCTGCTTCCCAGTCTCTGAAGGGATCATGCTCTGCTTCAGTATGTCACAGTACATGTTGGCATTCATGGTTCCCTCAATGAACTCATGCAGCACTCATGCAGGCTCAGACCATGACACTCCAACCACCATGCTTGACTGTAGGCAAGACACACTTGTCTTTGTACTCCTCACCTGGTTGCCGCCACACATGCTTGACACCATCTGAACCAAATAAGTCTCATCGGACCACAGGGCATGGTTCCAGTAATCAATGTCCGTAGTCTGCTTGTCTTCAGCAAACTGTTTGTGGATTTTCTTGTACATCATATTTAGAAGAGGCTTCCTTCTGGGATGACAGCCATGCAAACCAATTTAATGCAGTGTGCGGCATATGGTCTGAGCACTGACAGGCTGACCCCCACCCCTTCAACCTCTGCAGCAATGCTGGCAGCACTCATACATCTATTTCCCAAAGACCACCTCTGGATATCACGCTGAGCATGTGCACTCAACTACTTTTTTTGTCAACCATGGCGAGGCCTGTTCTGAGTGGATCCTGTCCTGTGAAACCGCTGTATGGTCTTGCCCACCATGCTGCAGCTCAGTTTCAGGGTATTGTCAATCTTCTTATAGCCTAGGCCATCTTTATGCAGAGCAACAATTCTTTTTTTCAGAGAGTTCTTTGCCATGAGGTGCCATGTTGAACTTCCATTAACCAGTATGAGAGAGTGTGAGAGTGATAACACCAAATTTAACACACCTGCTCCCCATTCCCACCTGAGACCTTGTAACGAGACACATGACACCGGGGGGGAGGGATGGCTAATTGGGCCCAATTTGGACATTGCCACTTAGGGGTGTGCTCACTTTTGTTGCCAACGGTTTAGACATTTTTAGCTGTGTGTTGAGTTATTTTGAGGAGACAGCAAATTTGCACTGTTATACAGGCTGTACACTCACTACTTTACATTGTAGTAAAGTGTAACTTCTTCAGTGTTGTCACATGAAAAGATATAATAAAATATTTTCAAAAATGTGAGGGGTGTACTTACTTTTGTGAGATACTGTGTGTGTGTATATATATATATATACTGTATAAATAAATATATATATATGGGACGTTATATATATATATATATATATATATATATATATATATATACACATATATACACAGTATTTAAGGCAAAAACTACATTTTGCCAAACAGCTAGAATTTACAGTTGTTCTGTGTTCTGATCACTTTTTGGCCCTTTCCCAAGTAAAAAAAATATCATATATTGATTGTACTTTGCGTTATTTTTAACAAGAACAAGATCTTTTTTTTTACATTTCTTCTTGGCGACTCAGGAGACATTAGGCAGGGTGTGATCATTCCCTTTTAGGGAATTCTATTTCTTCAAGCTTTGATGAATAAACCTCTCAGACAGGAACATGGTCTTCTGAAAAAAAAAGGACAATCTTAGACCGCAGAATGAAAACTTTAATTTCAACCTGCCAGTTTCTGACTTATTTAGTGATGGCATTCCAATTAGAAATAAACCATATGTTTTCTTACTTGGATTGGGAAAATACACACACACACACACATTTTAAGAACATGCTTTTGGTATTTATTTTTTTCTTGGGGTTTGTTGCAGACCTGCACAAAAACAAAATACCCATAGCCAAAGCAAAAGTGATACATACTGATAGTGATTCACTATTAATGAAGGCTGCATAATTTGTTATTTTTTACCTAATTAAAGTAGTAAATTATCATATCTATTAATGTCAACTGAGTATGCTCCTTAACTGATCCGCTACCTTTATACGATCGGGTTGATTGACACCCCCTGCTAGCGGCAGATTTGCCGCTATTCTGCAGGGGGCGGCATTGCACCAGAACTGCTTGTGCAAAGTTAAATGGTGACAGCGTATGCTGTCTGTATTCAGCGATGTCTGCCGGATATGATAAGCTACAGCGTATCATGTCGGACAGACATTGATACATCGGCCCCATAGAGTTTAATTTTATTTTATCATTAATTAGTCAACGTATACCCCTACTCATGTACCCATAGGTATCAAATACAAATACATTGTAATAAATAATAAGAATGCACTAAAATGGAAAGATAAAAATCATTCAAAACCTATGAAAATTTATTTTTTGGTGGACTGGAATATTATTGGTGATGGGTTTCAGTGTAAAGTACAGGCTTATAAAATGAAGTAAGATAAAATATTACAAAACTTTTTCTTATTATTTGGAATACCTTTATATTTAAAAATACAACAAAAATCAATGCAAACCACTTACCATAACTCTTCTAATAGATGAGAATAGATCACTGAAGCAATAGATCATTTACCAGATCCAGTATTGTAAAGGACTACAATATAGTTCTTATTTTAGGGAAACATATTAGTTAAGATACAGGCGCACAATTATGAAAAATGGGTAGACAAGGTTCCAAGGAAAGTACCGGGCTGTAGAAATAGTTTCCACAGCCCATATTCAGCATTGCACAAGTAAGTGCTTATGCAACTCCTGCTCTTACTCTTGCACAACTAATTGCAAAAGAGCATTGCTTTTTAATCTTCCTGGATAAATCTGTCCAGGATGATTTAACTTTACCACCTCTGGGTGTGGTGGAGAGCTTGTTAATTTGTTGATGCAGGCTTGCATGAACAAGGTTGCACTGAAAGGGCATCCATAGATTCAAAAATAAAAGACAAAATGGGTTTATTACAAATAAGCTGACTCCAAAACTTGCAGCATCTCACAGACCAAGGATACATTACTTCACAAATAATTCTTCATACAACTTCCACAAACAATGCTATATAAATGTACTTATTTATTTAATTTGTTATTTGAATGAATAGATTTACTAATAATAGTTTCTGCATCTGAACACGTTTCTAAGGGCCCAAGAAACCATGTAGGATTTTTTCTTACCAGAATAATGGACTCAATGTTCTAAGCATCTTAAGCTGTTTTTGAACCCTTTTGGGACAGGCTTGCACATGTTAACCTGCTTTTTGCAATGTAAGAAACAGCGGTCATCAGAGTACACAAGGCCTAAAATATTTTACTTGTATTACAAATTATTATGTTTTATACAGCAATAATTTTCCTAACGCATTTGTAAATGCATAATTTCTTCTAAGTCAAGGGTTAACATCTAACTACGATTTCTTATCTCCAAAGTGTTTAACACAGACTCTTGCTGCCAACCAGTAAGGTTGTTGTTGGGCGGTAGTTTAAAAGGATGTTAGGTGTTGTACGTTTCAATACTAGATGGTTTAAGAATAGATGCAGCTTTTGTATATTTCATTAAAAAGAGACTGGTGTCCATGCTCATTACAACATAGTTGAGAAGATTTTTTTGTTAATGTTTTGTTGTAAAGTAGAGTCAGCATGTTTCTTGCGATATCAGAGGATCTAATCCCTATTGTATATGAATTATATGAATAAATGTTTTCTTAATATTTATAACCCAAAAACTTTTTATTTCTTGGGCATCAGAGGATCAAATCCCTATTGTATATCCATTATATTAATAAATGTTTTCTTAACATTTATAACCCATACATTTTTTGTGGACCAGTATAGGTTTTGGAAGAGGAAAAGCAAAATATATACATCAGATTAGAACTCCATGGCCCTGATTTATCAATACTTTAACAGGTTGGCATTCTGCGATTTGAATACCTATTCACAGCGATTACACATTCAGCATTTAAAGTTATCAAAAATATGGCCTAATACACTCACATCAAGTAGCGCGTGAACAACAATCATCTGTTGATAACTGAAGCATCGATGGTGCAAATATTTAAAATTTAAATTAATTTGAGACAAAATGATATTCCATGTAAATAACATGATGCACTTTTCTTTCATCAGATAATGGGGGTGTCAATCGGCCCGATCGTATAGGATCGGGTGGATTGATGTCCTGCAGCCTCAGTGCAGATGGACCAGTTATGGAGCAGTAGTCTTAAGACCGCTGCGTCATAACTGCTGTTTTTGGTGAGCCATTTGGAGCTTGATAATTTTGCCCCTACGGGTTAATAATTTTAGCTCGCTTTTTTTTAGAGATTTTGAGAGAATTTTTTGCATTTCTTGTGTTGCTATAACCTATTAGCATGTAAGGAAAGCTTTCTAGACAAGTGGAGGTAAGGCGCTTTGATCAACAAAACTTAGTTTTAAATTTGGGGTACAAATTTTATTTAAGCCTTTTTTTGCTATGTAAGCCTTTTGCTGTTTTTAATTTTTTTTCAGCACTTCTTCGACAGTACATTATTATTGTTACTGTTTCCCTTTTAAGGGTTAATCCATTTTTCAATGTGCTTTTTTCTTCCCAATATTTGTGCTTTGTACTGATTATTTGCTTCAGTTTATCTCTGATTCTTAAAGGGACACTGTACCCAAATTTTTTCTTTTGTGATTCAGATAGAGCATGACATTTTAAGCAACTTTCTAATTTACTCCTATTATCAAATTTTCTTTATTCTCTTGGTATCTTTATTTGAACTGCAAGAATGTAAGTTTAGATGCCGGCCCATTTTTGGTGAACAACCTGGGTTGTCCTTGCTGATTGGTGGATAAATTCATCTACCAATAAAAAAGTGCTGTCCAGAGTACTGAAACAAACAAAAACTTAGATGCCTTCTTTTTCAAATAAAGATAGCAAGAGAACAAAGAAAAAATGCTAATTGGAGTAAATTAGAAAGTTACTTAAAATTGCATGCTCTTTCTTAATCACAAAAGAAAAAATTGGGTTCAGTGTCCCTTTAAGCTATTTCCTAACTGTTATTATGGAGTAAACTAGTGCAGCTCAAGTCTCTGGTCAATCAGCTGATTTTCTAAAAAGGAGACCCTCTGATACTTTTTTTTGTTTGTGTGTGCTTTGTTATTATTCTCAGATGTGTCCTCCTGCTCAGCTATGTAACGTATGTGGTGAGACTACTCTAACCCTAAACAGGGCTTTGCTGCACTTCAGAGTTGATCCCAGAAGTGTTCAACTGAAAGTTCTCCAAAACCTAAGGACTATATTAACTCTACTATTAATGAGTTGTTAACTATCTTTTCAAGCACAGAAAGTTGCAAGGATTGGAAGGTGGTCCTTCTTTGCCTTTAACTCATCAGGAACTTTCCTTAGGGCAGCCCCTCTAACTTACTCCTTGCTGATAAGGGTGTCTCTGATACTGAATCGCCTATTCTAAATATAGTCTTTCTGAGTCTGAGGATCCTGTTGCTTTTTCAAAAGATGTTCTGCTACAGTTAAGCAACCAGAAAGAGGACTGATAAATTATTAAGGCAGCTCCAAAAACCGCCTTCCCCTTTTCCCATGGCTCAGTTTCTGAACCTATTTTGGAAGAATGGCAGAAGACAGGTATTCATTTTGTTCCATCGGCCAAGTTTAAATTCCTTCTCTTAATACATAGATTTGGTAAACTATTCCTAAGGTGGACGCTCTTGCCAAATGTACCACTATTCTTTTGGAAGATAGTTTCTATTTTAAGGATCCTTTAGATGAAGAACTTGAAGGTTTTCATAGGTTTTCATTCAGTTTGCCTGCATAACGGCTGCTGCTGCTGTTTGGTGTGACAACCTTTGAGAACTTGTTTCTGGGGAAATCACTTTGGATCAGATCCAAGATTGCATTAAAGGGACATTAAACACTAAGGGCTGGATTATTAGTAGAGCACTAATTTATTGTGCGCCCATAAACGTTTACAGGCACGTGATAAATAACTAGCCATTACAAATATATAATATAATAATATATAATATTTTAAAGAAAATTAAACCTAAACCCCCACAACCCCAAATGCAATCTAACCCTACTTTACCTAACACCTAATCCACCCACTAAACCCACCTCTAAACTAACCCCCTAAATTATGAATACATTTTTTAAAAAAAAGCAAAGTTACAAAAAAACCCCAAAAAACTACAGTATCCAAAATAAAAAAACAGCATTATACTTACCACTAACCTACATGCCCCATAAAATCAAAAACCCACCCAAAACAAAAAAAATATAGCCTAACACTAAAATAAATTACAATAGCCCTTAAAAGAGGCTTTTGTAGGGCATTGTCCTGCAGTGATCAGCTCTTTTGACAAAAACAAACAACAACAAAATCTAACTGAAAAAAACGAGCCTACAAAAGAAAAGTAAAAATACAACCCCTATTTTTTAAAATAAAAAAGCCCTAACTATCCCCAATAGTTGTATTCACCATTGGGTAATCTGGCTCTTTTTGATCCGACGTTGAGCCCTCTTCATCCCCGTTCCAATGCAGACATTGGCAGCCTCTTCAAGCAAGAACGTTTTTAAATTTAAATTCTAATTGTCATTTTCTATTGGATGATTAGTATTTATATTTAAAAATGTTCTTGTTATTGGCTGATTTAAATCAGCTAATAGGGATTGACTGATTTAAAATCAACACTTCCAGAATTTCAGTGTGTGGCAGTGACCGGATGAAGACCAGGGCTCAGAGAAGAGAGATGAAGAACTGAATATTGCGGAGCGGCCACTAAAGTCCCCCTCTGGGAAGAAGACCCAATGCCAGATCAAGAGGAGCTGGATTTCCATACAGTGAGTACCATGCCTGGAGTTAGTGGGACATTTTTTTTTATTTTTGAAAATGTTTTTTTATTTTATTCTAGGCTAGGTTTTTATTTTTACTTAGATTTGGTTATTTCAGGGACAGGGGGTTACTTGTAATGTAGATAGGGGTTTTATATTTTTTTGTTTTGCAAAAGAGCTGAATACTTTAGGACAATGCTCTACAAAATGCCCTTTTAAGAGCTATTGTAATTTATTTTAGTTTTAGGGTTTAGTTTTTTTTGTTTTGGGTGGGTGGGTTTTTTATTTTATGGGGCATGTAGTTTAGTGTTAGGTATAATGCTGTTTTTATTTTGGATACTGTAGTTTATTATTTCTTTAACTTAGATTTTTTTTTATTGTAGTTCGATCTATTTTATTTTTTGTAATCGGGAACCAGAATTGAAGTGTCCGCCATTCCTCCCAGAAGGTAGCACTCCCAAACAAGTGGTATTCCTAGGTATCTCATGAAATTGCCAACAACATACTAAAAGGGTGACTTGATCCCCTGCACCCTACTTGATCTGCACTCCTTTTAAGAGGCGGCAGACCAGGGCTCAATTCCGGTCTGGCGCTGAGTACCAGGAGCCCGGCTAGAAGATGCCGTCTGGGTGAAGACTTCTGCGGGCTTGGATGAAGACTTCGGCCACTTCGTTGAGGACTTCTGCCGGCTTCTTGGAGGATTGATGTCGGATCTACAAAACTGTAAGTAAATCTTCAGGGGTTAGTGTTAGGATTTTTTAAGGGTGGGTTTTAGTTTTAGATTAGGTCTTGGGCTGCAATAGAGCTAAATGCCCTTTTAAGGGCAATGCCCATCCAAATGCCCTTTTCAGGGCAATGGAGAGCTTAGGTTTTTTAGATTAGCTTTTTATTTGGGGGGTTGGTTGTGTGGGTGGTGGGTTTTACTGTTGGGGGGTATTTGTATTTTTTTTACAGGTAAAAGAGCTGATTACTTTGGGGCAATGCCCCGCAAAAAATTCCTTTTAAGGGCAATTTATAGTTTACTGTAGGTTAGGGTTTTTTTATTTTGGGGGGCTTTTTTATTTTTATAGGGACTTAGATTAGGTGTAATTAGTTTAAAGCTTTGATAATTTCTTTTTTATTTTTTGTAACGCAGGCCTAGATTTAGAGTTCGGCGGTAAAAGGGCTGTTAACGCTCCGCGGGCTTTTTTCTGGCCGCACCATAAAATTAACTCTGGTATCGAGAGTTAAAACAAATGCTGCGTTAGGCTCCAAAAAAGGAGCGTAGGGCATTTTTACCGCAAATGCAACTCTCGATACCAGAGTTGCTTACGGACGCGGCCGGCATCAAAAACGTGCTCGTGCACGATTCTCCCATAGGAAACAATGGGGCAGTTTGAGCTGAAAAAAAACCTAACACCTGCAAAAAAGCAGCGTTCAGCTCCTAACGCAGCCCCATTGTTTCCTATGGGAAAACACTTCCTACGTCTGCACCTAACACTCTAACATGTACCCCGAGTCTAAACACCCCTAACCTTACACTTATTAACCCCTAATCTGCCGCCCCCGCTATCGCTGACCCCTGCATTACACTTTTAACCCCTAATCTGCCGCTCCGTAAACCGCCGCAACCTACGTTATCCCTATGTACCCCTAATCTGCTTCCCTAACATCGCCGACCCCTATGTTATATTTATTAACCCCTAATCTGCCCCCCACAACGTCGCCGACACCTACCTACACTTATTAACCCCTAATCTGCCGAGCGGACCTGAGCGCTACTATAATAAAGTTATTAACCCCGAATCCGCCTCACTAACCCTATCATAAATAGTATTAACCCCTAATCTGCCCTCCCTAACATCGCCGACACCTACCTTCAATTATTAACCCCTAATCTGACGACCGGAGCTCACCGCTATTCTAATAAATGTATTAACCCCTAAAGCTAAGTCTAACCCTAACACTAACACCCCCCTAACTTAAATATAATTTTAATCTAACGAAATAAATTAACTCTTATTAAATAAATTAATCCTATTTAAAGCTAAATACTTACCTGTAAAATAAACCCTAATATAGCTACAATATAAATTATAATTATATTATAGCTATTTTAGGATTAATATTTATTTTACAGGCAACTTGGTATTTATTTTAACTAGGTACAATAGCTATTAAATAGTTAAGAACTATTTAATAGTTACCTAGTTAAAATAATAACAAATTTACCTGTAAAATAAATCCTAACCTAAGATATAATTCAACCTAACACTACCCTATCAATAAAATAATTAAATAAACTACCTACAATTACCTACAATTAACCTAACACTACACTATCAATAAATTAAATAAACACAATTGCTACAAATAAATACAATTAAATAAACTAGCTAAAGTACAAAAAATAAAAAAGAACTAAGTTACAGAAAATAATAAAATATTTACAAACATAAGAATAATATTACAACAATTTTAAACTAATTACACCTACTCTAAGCCCCCTAATAAAATAACAAAGCCCCCCAAAATAATAAATTCCCTACCCTATTCTAAATTAAAAAAGTTACAAGCTCTTTTACCTTACCAGCCCTGAACAGGGCCCTTTGCGGGGCATGCCCCAAGAAGTTCAGCTCTTTTGCCTGTAAAAAAAACCATACAATACCCCCCCCCCAACATTACAACCCACCACCCACATACCCCTAATCTAACCCAAACCCCCCTTAAATAAACCTAACACTAATCCCCTGAAGATCTTCCTACCTTGTCTTCACCATCCAGGTATCACCGATCCGTCCTGGCTCCAAGATCTTCATCCAACCCAAGCGGGGGTTGGCGATCCATAATCCGGTGCTGAAGAGGTCCAGAAGAGGCTCCAAAGTCTTCATCCTATCCGGCAAGAAGAGGACATCCGGACCGGCAACCATCTTGATCCAAGCGGCATCTTCTATCTTCATCCGATGACGACCGGCTCCATCCTGAAGACCTCCACCGCGGACCCATCTTCTTCCGGCGACGTCCAACTGCAGAATGACGGTTCCTTTAAGGGACGTCATCCAAGATGGCGTCCCTCGAATTCCGATTGGCTGATAGGATTCTATCAGCCAATCGGAATTAAGGTAGGAATATTCTGATTGGCTGATGGAATCAGCCAATCAGAATCAAGTTCAATCCGATTGGTCGATCCAATCAGCCAATCAGATTGAGCTCGCATTCTATTGGCTGTTCCGATCAGCCAATAGAATGCGAGCTCAATCTGATTGGCTGATTGGATCGGCCAATCGGATTGAACTAGATTCTGATTGGCTGATTCCATCAGCCAATCAGAAAATTCCTACCTTAATTCCGATTGGCTGATAGAATCCTATCAGCCAATCGGAATTCGAGGGACGCCATCTTGGATGACGTCCCTTAAAGGAACCGTCATTCGTCGGGAGACATCGGAAGAAGAGGATGGATCCGCGTCGCCTGCTTCAACATGGACCCGCTCCGCACCGGATGGAAGAAGATAGAAGATGCGGCTTGGAGAAGATGTTTGCCGGTCCGGATGTCCTCTTCTTGCCGGATAGGATGAAGACTTTGGAGCCTCTTCTGGACCTCTTCAGCACCGGATTATGGATCGCCAACCCCCGCTTGGGTTGGATGAAGATCTTGGAGCCAGGACGGATCGGTGAACCTGGTATGGTGAAGACAAGGTAGGAAGATCTTCAGGGGCTTAGTGTTAGGTTTATTTAAGGGTGGTTTGGGTTAGATTAGGGGTATGTGGGTGGTGGGTTGTAATGTTGGGGGGGGGGTATTGTATGTTTTCTTTTACAGGCAAAAGAGCTGAACTTCTTGGGGCATGCCCCGCAAAGGGCCCTGTTCAGGGCTGGTAAGGTAAAAGAGCTTGTAACTTTTTTAATTTAGAATAGGGTAGGGAATTTTTTATTTTGGGGGGCTTTGTTATTTTATTAGGGGGCTTAGAGTAGGTGTAATTAGTTTAAAATTGTTGTAATATTTTTCTTATGTTTGTAAATATTTTTTTATTTTCTGTAACTTAGTTCTTTTTTATTTTTTGTACTTTAGCTAGTTTATTTAATTGTATTTATTTGTAGCAATTGTGTTTATTTAATTTATTGATAGTGTAGTGTTAGGTTAATTGTAGGTAATTGTAGGTAGTTTATTTAATTATTTTATTGATAGGGTAGTGTTAGGTTTAATTATATCTTAGGTTAGGATTTATTTTACAGGTAATTTTGTAATTATTTTAACTAGGTAGCTATTAAATAGTTCTTAACTATTTAATAGCTATTGTACCTAGTTAAAATAAATACCAAGTTGCCTGTAAAATAAATATAAATCCTAAGATAGCTAGAATATAATTATAATTTATATTGTAGCTATATTAGGGTTTATTTTACAGGTAAGTATTTAGCTTTAAATAGGATTAATTTATTTAATAAGAGTTAATTTATTTCGTTAGATTAAAATTATATTTAAGTTAGGGGGGTGTTAGTGTTAGGGTTAGACTTAGCTTTAGGGGTTAATACATTTATTAGAATAGCGGTGAGCTCCGATCGGAAGATTAGGGGTTAATAATTGAAGTTAGGTGTCGGCGATGTTAGGGAGGGCAGATTAGGGGTTAATACTATTTATGATAAGGTTAGTGAGGCGGATTAGGGGTTAATAACTTTATTATAGTAGCGCTCAGGTCCGCTCGGCAGATTAGGGGTTAATAAGTGTAGGCAGGTGTCGGCGACGTTGAGGGGGGCAGATTAGGGGTTAATAAATATAATATAGGGGTCGGCGGTGTTAGGGGTAGCAGATTAGGGGTACATAGGGATAACGTAGGTGGCGGCGCTTTGCGGTCGGAAGATTAGGGGTTAATTATTTTAAGTAGCTGGCGGCGATGTTGTGGGGGGCAGATTAGGGGTTAATAAATGTAATATAGGGGTCGGCGGGGTTAGGGGCAGCAGATTAGGGGTACATAGGGATAACGTAGGTGGCGGCGCTTTGCGGTCGGAAGATTAGGGGTTAATTATTTTAAGTAGCTGGCGGCGATGTTGTGGGGGGCAGATTAGGGGTTAATAAATGTAATATAGGGGTCGGCGGGGTTAGGGGCAGCAGATTAGGGGTACATAAGTATAACGTAGGTGGCGGTCGGCAGATTAGGGGTTAAAATTTTTAATCGAGTGGCGGCGATGTGGGGGGAGCTCGGTTTAGGGGTACATAGGTAGTTTATGGGTGTTAGTGTACTTTAGGGTACAGTAGTTAAGAGCTTTATGAACCGGCGTTAGCCAGAAAGCTCTTAACTCCTGCTATTTTCAGGCGGCTGGAATTTTGTCGTTAGAGCTCTAACGCTCACTGCAGAAACGACTCTAAATACCGGCGTTAGAAAGATCCCATTGAAAAGATAGGCTACGCAAATGGCGTAGGGGGATCTGCGGTATGGAAAAGTCGCGGCTGTAAAGTGAGCGTTAGACCCTTTAATCACTGACTCCAAATACCAGCGGGCGGCCAAAACCAGCGTTAGGAGCCTCTAACGCTGGTTTTCACGGCTACCGCCGAACTCTAAATCTAGGCCGCAGTGTTTGTTATTTTTTGTAGCTTAGTTAGTTTTTTGTAACTTTTTTATTTTGTAGTGTAGATTTAAATTATTTTGAGTAGGGTTAGGTGTTTAAATATATAATATATTTAATTTAATTTGAAGTTTTATGTAATTTTAGTATAAAAGTTAGGTTGGATAAATTTTTCTTTTCATATAGTTTAATGTAATTTTAGTTTAAAAGTTAGGTTGGATTAATCATTAGTTTAATATAGATTAATGTAATTTTATTATAATAGTTAGAATAGGTTAATTAATAGATTAATATAGTTTAATTTAAATCTAAAGGTAAGTTTAAATGTATTATAAGATAGGGATGAGTTAATATTTAATATAAAGTTAGTAGGTTGTTAGGTTTAGGGGTTAATAGGTTAATTTAGTTTATGGCGATGTGGGGGGCTGTCGGTTTAGGGGTTAAAACATTTATTTAGTTGTGGTGGGCTCCGGGAGCGGCAGGATAGGGGTTAATAACTTTATGTAGGTGGCGGCTTTTTGTCAGTTTTTTTATTAAATATGGAGAACGTATTAAGGTCCGCAGCAGCGAAGTTAGGCGATGTCAGGCAAGCGTATTGGTGCCGGGGAATGCAGCACAGTTGACGGCTTGATAAGTAGGCCCCTTTAACTTCAAAAAATTTCTAATCTAAGATTATAATCTTTATGCCAACAAATACAAAAGTTATGTTACATTTGAAATGTGTTAAAATCTATATGTGTGTGTGTAAGTCTGTGTATAGTTTAGATGTTAATTGCATTTAGACCGATGTCTAAAATATGAATTCAATGTGACAGACGGATGGACAGACAGACAGATAGATATTCAGTTTACCAGTTTAGCTAGAGATGGAATAACACTATTCTGTAACCATATTGTTTATTCATTGAGGTTTCCTAAGCATATGAGATAACAGATCATCTTCTGCATCTGCTTTTTTTTCTGGGACATCGGACATCAGGTGTAAAACAAAATAGAACAGTTTCCTAAAATAATGGGCATATGGGAGTGTTTTTTGCCAGACATTACGCTTTGCTGCTCTATTGATCTTGCAGCCTCTTAGTCTCTCCTGTGTTTGAGATCAGATACAGAGAGATACATGGATGCCAGGAAATCAGTGTAGTGTAGCATCTGGCACAGGATGGAAAACAACTTGGATCTGCCTTATGGCTTTGTGCTGTACCCACAAACCAGGTGTTAAACGGTAAATCTCAGAGAGTTGGCATAGCAGCATTAAGTTGGTCATGGTTGTATCCCTTTCATCACCAGTTATAGTACCTTTATCACGTTATTATTTACAACAAAGACAAACCTGTTATGTTAATGTATTTTACATTTTGTATCAAATCCACGCATCAATAGAATCTGCATCCTAAAACAATTGTGATCTGAATTCTAGTAAATATACCTGTGATCCTTCAGCACATCAATGTTTCTTTATCATTTGTTATTATGATGCTATATTCTTTTTCAAGTTTACAATTTTATTTCAATTATTCTTGATAATTCTGTTGCTATTATTAAGAAAGTAAGGTAACATAAAACAAAATTTAAAAAAAATGAAATAAAGTGATGCAATGGCGTGTATGTTGTTAAGGCTTTTATGTATTTCATCTATACTTAATTTTTTATACGGAATGGAATATTTTTAAATGTATGCCGAAATGTGATATACTAAATACGTCTACTGATAATAGGCTAGATTACAAGTGGCGCGCTATTGTCCCAATAACCACACTAACTCGGGTGTATTACAAGTTGAAATTAAATTTGTTTGCTCGAGTGCAAACTAAATTACTGTATGTTGGGTTTGCTGGACTGAAAACCTAGAATAAAGAGTAAGGGGCCTATTTATCAAGCTGTCAACTGTGCTGCATTTGACGTCACCAATACACTCGCCTGACATTGCCTAACATCGCTGCCGCGGACCTGAATACGCTCTCCATATTCAACAAAAAAGCTGTCAAAAAGCCGCGCACCAAGTACGGGGCGATGAGCAGCGGACTGTTGTTAAGTCATAGATCTCGCTGCTCTTCGACTTTTTCCCAGCTTTATTTGTATACTGTCACTAAACACCCACACTATACTAAACTTTTTAACCCCTATCCCGCTGCTCCGGGACCCCGCCGCAACTAAATAAAGTTATTAACCCCTAAACCGCAACTCCCGGAGCCCACCTCCACTATAATAAACGTATTAACCCCTATTCTTCCACTCCCGGAGCCTACCGCCACCTACATTATACTTATTAACCACTTATCTGCCGCCCCCTACAACGCCGCCACCTACATTATGTTATTAACCCCTATCCCTCCGCTCCCAGAGCCCACCGCAACTAAATAAAGTTATTGACCCCTAAACTGCCAGCCCCCCACATCACCATAATTATGTAATTTTAGTATAAAAAAAGTTTTATGTAATTTTAGTATAAAAATTAGGTTAGATTAATTTTTATTTTAATATAGTTTAATGTAATTTTAGTTTAAAAGTTAGGTTGGGTTAATCATTAATTTAATATAGTTTAATGTAATTTTATTATAATAGTTAGGGTAGGTTAATTATTAATTTAATATAGGTTAATGTAATTTTAGTATAATAGTTAGGGTAGATTAATTAATAGTTTAATATAGTTTAATTTAAATATTAAGGTAAGTTGAAATTTATTATAAGATAGGGATGAGTTAATTTTAAATGTAAGGTTAGCGGGTTGTTAGCTTAAGGGGTTAATAATTTAATTTAGTTTATGGCGATGTGGGAGCTGGCGGTTTAGGGGTTAATAGGTTTAGTAAGTGCTAGTGATGTGGGAGGCCAGGGGTTTAGGGGTTAATAACTTTTATTTAGGCGGTGGCTGGGTGACAGATTAGGGGTTAATAAGTGTAATGTAGGTGGCGGCGGTGTAGGGGGTGGCAGATATGGGGTTAATAAGTATAATGTAGGTGGTGGCGGTGGCGGGCGGCAGATTAGGGATTAATAAGTATAATGTAGGTGGCAGCGGTGTAGGGGGCGGTAGATTAGGGGTGTTTAGACTCGGGGTACATGTTAGGGTGTTAGGTGTAAACGTTACTTTTATTCTCCCATAAGAATCATTGGGATATCGGGCAGCAGCGAACATAAGCTTTTGCTGCTTTCAGACTCCCATTGATTCCTATGGCATCCACCGCCTCCAGGGCGGCGGATTGAAAACCAGGTACGCTGGGCCGGAATAGTGACAAGCGTACCTGGTAGTTATTTGATAACTAGCAAAAGTAGTGAGAAAAACAAGAGGGCGACCCCTAGTGCAAATCAATTGAGGACATGAAATGGATATCTGCTTGTGCTGACAAAGGGATACTCACAGATGGTATTGCACACTGTAGTGCAAATGGAGCGTACTAGGTATATTGTAGTGACCTAGTGCACATAAAGACCCAGGCAGTACTGCTGCAGTTGAAGATCAACTCCGGATGCAAATGGTGGACGTCAGGATAATAGAAGAAGACTCCAGTATCGATGTATATAAAAAAGTATTTAATAAAATGGATAAAAGATACACAGATATACCAATACACCTGTTGTACAATGCTACGCGTTTCTAAGCGCTCACCGCGCTTTTTCCTCAGGCAAAAGTAGTCAGATAGTGCCGAATTTGCATTCGGAACATCTGTAGTGACGTAAGCATCGATCTGTGTCGGACTGAGACTGGCGAATTGTATGTTACATCACAAAATTCTACTTTTGCCGGTCTGTAGCCTTTTATAAATAAGACATCCTTTAACAATTAATATACAAGAAGAGAACAAGAAATCTCTGAATAGGTATAATGTTTAAATTGGACCAAGAATTAGCACATATCTAATGATTTATGTACTGATAACATATTTAGAATCAAAGTTTTCCTATCCTTAAGAGACTATAATATTTGGGATCAAGTAATGAGAACAGCCTTTTCTGATAGTAAAGTTAATACTCTTTCATACAGAAAATATCATTATCCATAACTTATTATATGAATATATTAAACCCATTTAGGCTAAAATTTATACATCATGGTTATATAGCAAATGGTTAATAGGCAGAACCAGAAATAAATACAAGTGATAATATCAATAATTATAAAGACTATTATTGTTCTAGAACTGTCTGGTGAATTAAACTTCACATTGAAAAGATGTTAATTAAAAGTTGATTTTCAACCCACTGAATAATGCATCCCAAAGGTCTCTCTAATTGGCTGCAATGTTAATCTAACTACCCCATGTCATTCACTATGTGGATGATACGGATTGGACAAAGATGGAGTTTAAGGCGGGGTTTAGGTGATATACACCCGCAGACGTCGGCGCGCGTCACCTTTTGAGAAAGCCGTAACTCAGACGGCGAAACATGTTAAGGGAGGGTGTTTAATTTATTCAACTCCTTACTATTTTTTAACTTGCATCTAGATCTGACTTAAATATAATTAACAAATAATCAGACAGGCACTGGTAAACACAACGTTATCAGCCCAGCTCACAAGCTTACCAATACTTAAATGTTGTAGCATCTCATCAAAAGCGATAAGTTAACTATAGAGACTTAGGCCAATTAAAAAACCGTTGTAGGGCGGCAAAACAATTTAAAAAAAAAAAGTGAATTTGAAAAAACAAACCTTGATCTTTGTATTTGGATTATATCTTTATATTCACTTAATTGATTATGTTGGCCTTAAGCTCTCCAAAACGATAGATATACCAAAGATTCTAGTTATATTCACGGCTGAAGGTAAACAGATACAGTAACTTTATATATGTAACTAACAATCGGCATTCAGCTCTTGAGCGTTTCAAGGATATCAAAATTCGGTATATTTATATATTTTGATACAATTATTTACGTATAAGAAAACGGGTGTGAACAGAATATCTCTAAAAATTGCAAGCATTATTTGTCGAATCATAAGCATTTTAGCAAATATAGCACACAAGAGTTTATATGCTGAAACTACCCAATCAGCAAATGCTACAGCAAGAGGCTTAACATCAGCAATGTTATAAAGAATAAAATAACTTGCATTTATTAATAATCATCTAGATATATTGATTAGACTGACTGTGATAACGTTGTAATATTCTAAGAAGTTACATTATATACACTTTGGACCCATTGGGGAATTAATTTGACTACATTTTGAGTACAAAGCACTACTTTTGCAGGGCTTAAATGTTTTGATACTTTCTACAAGGAAAACACAAACGTTTCAATAATGTCACAATAAAAATATATTGCATAACAAAGATTGTGTATGTCTGCACCCAAGCATATCCAGATGATGAACATAAACTAACAATTTAACCTTTTTATCTCTAACCACGTATAAAATTATTAATTTATCTCTAAGTGGGGAGCTAAGGTCTACTCATATGGAAATTACTCTAATAAGAGAATAAATAAATTACTATTTAGAGATATTGAGACCAAGACATACCCACTTTAATAAATTCTCACTTTATTAAACATCTTTTTAAAGACCAGCATATATATCATTACACAGACATATGATCTGGTGAATTTATCATATTTCCTAATAGCACATACGAGTTAGGAAGTACCTACCAACCTATAACTGAATATAAAGAACATCATAGTCTCCACCAATACAAGCAAAATATTGAACTAGTTATACTTATATGTAGGGAAATGAACCCATTTAACTTTAGTGTAACTTTCTACAAGATCCTGATCAGGAAGAAATATTCCAGTGCTCGAACTTTATAATTGGATGTGTCAGAAATCTAGTTTTGTCTTTAAATAAACATCTTTTTTGTGTCTTTTTAATAATTACAATAAAAGTTAAATTTTAAATACAACTGAACCTCTACACCTGAAACATTCAAGGTTCTATAACTCACTAGGGGGAGTGAAGTGCTATCTAGATGCATCTGTCCTGGTCAAATTTGTTTGTTTGACTCTAACTTTAACAATATTTAATGTAAGGTTAGCGGGTTGTTAGGTTTAGGGGTTAAAAGTTTAATTTAGTTTATGGCGATGTGGGGGGCTGGAGGTTTAGGGGTTAATAGGTTTAGTAAGTGCTAGTGATGTGGGAGGCCAGGGGTTTAGGGGTTAATAACTTTTATTTAGGTGGCGGCGGTGTCGGGCGGCAGATTATAGGTTAATACGTATAATGTAGGTGTCGGCGGTGTAGGGGGCGGCAGATATGGGGTGTTTAGACTCGGGGTACATGTTAGGGTGTTAGGTGTAAACCTTACTTTTATTCTCCCATAGGAATCAAAGGGATATCGGGCAGCAGTGAACATAAGCTTTTGCTGCTTTCAGACTCCCATTGATTCCTATGGCATCCAGCGCCTCCATGGCGGCAGATTGAAAACCAGGTATGCTGGGCCGGAATAGTGGCGAGCGTACCTGGTAGTTATTTGTTAACTAGCAAAAGTAGTCAGATAGTGCCGAATTTTCATTCGGAACATCTGTAGTGACGTAAGCATCGATCTGTGTCGGACTGAGACTGGTGGATCGTATGTTACGTCACAAAATTCTACTTTTGCCGGTCTGTAGCCTTTGATAAATAAGGCGAATCAAGCTCTCCACAATTACGCTGCGGAATTCCAGCGTATTTGCGGTTGACGACTTGATAAATAGGCCCCTAAGAGTTAAAATAAATGTGCAACTAAGACAACATAAATACATTAAAATAAAGTGTTACACCAAAAGAAATAAAAATGGAGCACACAGTCAAAACGAGTGGGCTTACACAGGTGCTAGCAGTCCCATATCAAGTAAATACAAAATATACTAAAGAAAGAGCAGGAGCCTAAATATTACCTGCTAACGAAGGACAAGGCTGCACTCAATGAAAACAGCGCTTTATTGCAAAAAAGAGGAGCAGGATGGTCTGCCAATTCCACACTCACAGACTAAAAGCATATATACAAAAACACCTATCAAGCATAGAGAGGAAAACAGAACAGTGGTAAATGCCTAGTCTAACAATCCCCCACATGCTAGCATGTAACTAAGCCGACTGGCTTTAAAAAACATACCCAATCAGGCACTTTCCAGAAGGAATGATCAATTAAAATCTGTCTGTAATTTTCAGCATTCATGATCCCATCAATTCAGACAATATCGCCAACACTACTGTAAGAAATGCAGCCCCAAACCAGGACAGACCCTAAACCATGTTTGACTGAAGGCCGAAAAAAAAAAATTCTTCCATCTCTCTTCAACTCTTCTTCTCACATATAGTCGACGATTGGACCTAACATTTTCAAACTTGGATTTGTCAATACATAATACTCTTTTCCACTAATTTTCATTCTAATCTTTTGTTAGATTTAGCATATTTTAGCCTTTTCACCCTGTTCCCCTTTCCGAAAAAGTGGTTTCTTGGCTGCTACCCTTCCACAAAGACCATTCCTACTTCGGACTGCAGAAGGGTCAATTTGAAATCCCGATGAAGCTGCCAGATTCTGAGCCAGGTCCTTGCTGGACTTCTTCTGGCCTCTCAAAGAAGAAACTCTGAGAAACTTCTCAAAATATTTTGAAAGTTTTCTTGACCTTCCAGTTCTTTTTTATGTCATTGACCTCTCCTAATTTGTCAAATTTCTTTAAAACAGCTAGAATACCACATTTTGAGTATCCAGTTTGCCTTTGAGAGTGGCCTTGCTGATTATTTGATTTCCTGCTGATATTAGCGCCGCAGAATCTGATAGCGCTCTACAAATAACCGATAATAATAATAATAATTTTGTATGTTTGCCCCCTGATAAAGAAATAATCAGTCTATAATTTTAATTGTAGGTTTATTTGAACAGTGAGAGACAGAATAACAACAAAAAAATCCAGAAAAACGCATTTCAAAAAAGTTATAAATAAATTTGCATTTTAATGAGTGAAATAAGTATTTAACCCCTTTGCAAAACATGACTTAGTACTTGGTGGCACAACCCTTGTTGGCAACCACAGAGGTCAGACATTTCTTGTAGTTGGCCACCAGGTTTGCACAACTCATGAGGGATTTTGTCCCACTCCTTTTTGCGTATCCTCTCCAAGTCATTAAGGTTTAAAGGCTGACGTTTTTGCAACTTGCACCTTCAGCTCCCTACACAGATTTTCTATGGGATTAAGGGCTGGAGACTGGCTAGGCCACTTCAGGACCTTAATGTGATTCTTCTTGAGCCACTCCTTTGTTGCCTTGGCTGTGTGTTTTCGGTTTTGGTCATGCTAAAATACCCATTCATAACCCATTTTCAATGCCCTGGCTGAGGGAAGGAGGTTCTCACCCAAGATTTGACTGCACATGTCCCCGTCCATCGTCCTTTTGATGCAGTGAAGTTGTCCTGTCCCCTTAGCAGAAAAATACCCCAAAAGCATAATGATTCCACCTCCATGTTTGACAGTGGGGATAGTGTTCTTGGGGTCATAGGCAGCATTCCTCCAAACACGACGAGTTGAGTTGATGCCAAAGAGCTCGATTTTGGTTTCATCTGACCACAACACTTTCAAACCAGTTCTCCTCTAAATCATTCAGATGCTCATTGGCAAACTTTAGATGGGCCTGTACATGTGCTTTCTTGAGCAGGGGGAACTTGCGACCGCTGCAGAATTTCAGTCCTTCACGGCATAGTGTGTTACCAATTGCTTTCTTGGTGACTATGATCCTAGCTGCCTTGAGATCATTGACAAGATCCTACCGTGTAGTTCTAGGCTGATTCCTCATCATTCTCATGATCTTTGAAACTCCACGAGGTGAGATCTTGCATCGAGCCCCAGACTGAGGGAGATTGCTGGTTATTTTGTGTTTCTTCCATTTGCGAATAATCGCACCAACTGTTGTCACCTTCTCACCAAGCTGCTTGGCGATTGTCATGTAGCCCATTCAAGCCTTGTGTAGGTCTACAATCTTGTCCCTGACATCTTTTGGTCTTGGTTATGGTGGATAGTTTAGAATCTGATTCATTGATTGCTTCTGTGGACAGGTGTCTTTTATACAGGCAACAAGCTTTTAAGAGAGTGCTCCTAATCTCATCTCATTACCTGTATACAAAGACACCTGGGAGCCAGAAATCTTGCTGATTGATGGGGGATCAAATACTTATTTCACTCATTAAATTGCAAATTAATTTATAACTTTTTTTAAGTGCGTTTTTCTGGGGGGGTTTTGTTGTTATTCTGTCTCTCACTATTCAAATAAACCTAACATTAAAATTATAGACTGATCATTTCTTTGTCAGTGGGCAAACATACAAAATCATCAGGGGATCAAATAATTTTTCCCTCACTGTATATATATATATATATATATATATATATATATATATAAAAACGATAAATGGAGTAGCCGTGTTAGTCCAGAGATTTAGATATCAAAATAACAAGAGTATTGCATTGAACAATGATACATTTTTCTTGGTCTAACTATACATTTATAAACTGACAAGTTTTTTGAAGAATGTCTTCTTTGTTAAAGTCTGAAGCAATACTGACAAATTTGATGGAATTCACAGATTATATCTTAAAACATAGGATGGCTGAAAAGACAAAAAGTGTTACAGAGGTCTGAATGCAGGGGGAGGAGGGGGTGTCGTAAAAATCATGATGGGGGTTTAGGAGACATAGGCAGACAGTGACAGTAAAGGATAACAGACAGGGGAAATATATGATTATACACAAAGCATATACTGACATAAAGTTATATATTAACATAGAGTCAATATGAATAAAGATGGAAAATTAGTTATACAGGGGGATATAAGATAGTCAAAAAAGGAGGAAGGAAAGAAAGAAAAAGGCAATAATAATAATGACAATAGTGTGTACATAGGCTTACCTGCGTACCTAGGCATAGAGAGTGTGGAATATACAATGTAATATCCAAAATTAAAAATCCCCCCAAAAATAAAAACACCCCCTAATCTAATACTAAACTATTAATAGCCCTTAAAAGGTCCTTTTGTAGGGCATTGCCCTAATTTAAACAACTATGTCACCTCTAAAAAATACTAAGTCCCCCCTAACAGTAAAAAAACCCCACCCATCAAACCCCCAAAATGAAAAAAACCTAACACTAAAAAAACTAAATTACCCATTGCCCCTAAAGGGGCATTTGTATGGGCATTGCCCTTAAAAGGGCATTCAGCTCTTTTACTGCCTTTAGAAGGGCAATCAGCTCTTTTTCAAGCCCCAAAAAACCCTAATCTAAAAAAAAAACACCCCAAAAATGTAAATAAAAAAGGCTAAACCTTAGCCCCAAATAGGTACTCACTGTTCCTGAAGTCCAGTGGAGAAGGTCTTCTTCCAGATGGATCCATCATCTTCTATCTTTATCCAGAGTGAAGGCAGCATGGAAAGGGGGTGCGGAGCTGTGTTCCCGATGCCTGGTTCCTCAGCGGCGGCGTTCCTCAGTGGCATGAAGGCTCCTCTTCACCTGATGTCCATCGTAGACTGAAGATTGAATGCAAGGTACTGAAAATTTGAAATCAGCCAATAGGATTAGAACTACTGAAATCCTATTGGTTGTTCAAGTCAACCAATAAGATTTCAGTAGCTTTCATTCTATTGGCTGATTTCAAAATTTCAGCCAATAGGAATGCGAGGTACCCCAATAAATATGGGGTACCTTGCATTCAATCATCAGTGCGCGATGGACAATCACATGAAGAGGAGCTTCTACGCCGCCGTGGATGACGCCACCGAGGACCGCCGCCATTGAGGATCCAGACATCGTGAACACAGTTCCGCACCTCCGCTCCGTGCCGCCTTCACTCCAGATGAAGATAGAAGATGATGGACCCATCTGTATGAAGACCTTCTCCGCTGGACTTCAGAAACAGTGAGTACCTATTTGGGGTTTAGGTTTAGGCTTTTTTATTTACATTTTTTTTTTTAGATTAGGGTTTTGTTTGTCTTGAAAAAGAGCTGATTACTCTTTTAAGTGCAGTAAAATAGCTAAATGCTCTTTTAAGGGCAATGCCCATACAAATGCCCCTTTAGGGTCAATGGGTAATTTAGTATTTTTAAGTGTTTTTTATTTTGGGGGGTTACTGTTGGGGGGGACTCAGTATTTCTTAGAAGCAAAAGAGCTGTTTAACTTAGGGCAATGCCATACAAAAGGCCCTTTTAAGGACTATTGGTAGTTTAGATTAGGGGGTGTTTTTATTTTGGGGGGCTTTTTATTTTTATAGGGATTAGGTATAATTTTATTTTTTTACTTTATTTTTTGATAATGTTAGACTTTTTTATTTTTTGTAATTTAATGTTAGTTTCTTTTTATTTTAATTGTAATTTAGTAGTAATTGGGGTTAATTTAAGGGGTTTTAGGTTAGGGGGCTTAGTAATTAAATTAGTTATTTGCGTTGTGGGAGTTTGGTGGTATAGGGGTTAATATGTTAATTAGGGTTATTGTGTTGTGGTCGTTTGGCTGTTTAGGGGTTTATAGGTTAATTAGGTTTATTGCGATGTGGGGGTTGGCAGTTTAAGAGTTAATATGTTAAATAGTTTTTTGCGATGTGGGGGTTTTGCAGTTTAGGGCTTAATAGGTTATTAGGTTTATTGTGATGTGGGTGGTGGTTAAGGGGTTAATATTTTAATTATGTTATTTGCAGATTAGGGGTTAATTACTTTATTGTTTTGCAATGTGGGGATTGATGGTTTAGGTGTTTGTTAATACTTGTGCGGGAGGTTAGGTTTATTTTGTTATACTTCGTGCGGGCATGTTTTTATTTTTATTTCTTGTGGACGGTTATGTGTTGTTTTAGTTATTTCATGCAGGAAGTTGCATGTTTTTTGTTTTTTTGTTTTAAGACTTCGGGTTTGCCTACGCTGCATCCAGGTCGATTCCGCCATTTTTGGAATCATTCCTTTGAGGATGCATGCGCACTTGCGATGGTGATGGACGTGTTTAAACACGATTATAGTATAGATGTTTGTGTATTTATATTTATATACTATATATATAGATATATATATATATATATATATATATATATACTCAATCCAAATAGTGCAATCTCACTTGCCAACCCTAAGCATAGACCCCGAAACGTCACTGCCAAATAAAGTGTGCTGTGCTTAAATCCAGTGAGTGCTTATTAACTGCCTTGATTATATATATATATATATATATATATATATATATATATATATATATATATACTTAATGGCAATAAATTGAAGAGTGTATCTTTCTTATAATCCCCAATTTGTAACGGTCTTTAAGATAGGTGAATATAAATATTCATTTATTTTCTAAACATATTTCAGTAAAGTTTTGCTTTATGAGATTGAAAGAAATATTTAAGTACACTGTACATATATATGTGGGGAAAAAACTTCTTTGAAAAGAAATTGAACAATTTATTTTTCTTAGAATCTTTATTCTTCATATTTCTAAGATAGGTGTGTGGTGTTACCTTGGTGTTAAGAACATTTTTTTCACAAGTTCATTTGCCAGAGTGAATGACAATATGCTAAAAATAAAAAAGATTGAATATATTTTTTAAGTAAAATTTTACTTAAGAGATGTTCTAATATTGTCATATAAATAAAATTTAAATATTGTGTGTATTAATATGCAAAAATAATACTGAAACAAATGTTTGTACATATAATGAAAGAGAAGCCATGACATTGATGTTAAACATATTATTCTGACACTAGTCATAAAAAGAGCATATGTGTATATAAAAAGATAATTTAATGGGATGTGTATTATAATTATATTATTTTTTAGTTGATTTTATAAATAATGTTTTATTAAATATAACAATGTGGTGGATAGGTTAATATGAAGAGACTTTTTCCTTGTCTGGTTGTTAAAATATATTGGATTGGATAACGTAAAGAACAAATAAGGATTCAGCAAGAATTTAAAAGACACAGACTGGACATCAAATGTACTCTGAAAAAGTTGAATGTAATCAGAGAAACATGCGTTGGATGAACTTTTCGTTCACTGGGACAGTCTGTCTGGATACGATTCCATAATCGGCTAGCTGCATCAGGTGGCAGATGGCATTGTTTAGCTGTAAATCCGAAGTTACTGCTAGACTTGACCTGCAAAAACCCTGTAGAATGTGTATATCATGTTTTTCTTAAATACATTTTATGTGATTTGATCCAATTGTCTCGAGTGATATCTGCAGAGGGGGTCACGCTCTCAGTTATAAGTTCTCAACCACGTGAGTAAGATTCCAATTTACCTAGGAAAATATATATGTATATAACAGAACTTCACTATTAAATTCTCTTTTTTTGAGGTCATCAACCTGTGAATATTGAAAATCTCCAGATTGAAGTGGGACTATATCCTTTTATAATTTTGTAACTTCATCAAAATTCTACATAGGTTTTAGCGCAGTGTATTAGCACTTTCAAATTGTTATTTTATTGTATCGTTCATTACTGGACCTAGGCCTTCCCTTTCACCTGTGATTTCTTCAGTTTCTTTGTAATGAGGCAAAGCATATGCAAATAGGTCTTATCATGGACCCTCTATCCTCTGAGGTAAAAGACAGATTTTAAGTACAGAATCTGTGTTTACACTGCACGAGAGCAGGACATTGCCTCTGCTCCGGCCCAATTTGAGAATAAACGGTAGCGATAAGATTATCTCCGTAAATACTTTGCTTTCAGTTATCCATGTTGTGTCCTCTGACTTATCTTTCACTTTTTCTTTACAGTGGGAGGGTCACCAACATGAAATTCAAGCTATTGTCAACTCAGGAACAAGTGGGTGCTTTATGGGTCTACATGTAAATATCTCATTATTAAAGATTGTGTGTTCACATACAGTGGGGCAAAAAAGTATTTAGTCAGCCACCATTGTGCAAGTTCTCCCACTTAAGAAGATGAGAGAGGCCTGTAATTTTCATAATAGGTATACCTTAACTATGAGAGACAAAATGTGGAAACAAATCCAGACAATCACATTGTCTGATTTGGAAATAATTTATTTGCATATTATGGTGGAAAATAAGTATTTGGTCAATATCAAAAGTTCATCTCAATACTTTGTTATATATCCTTTGTTGGTAATGACAGAGGTCAAACATTTTCTGTAAGTCTTCACAAGCTGTCACACACTGTTGCTGGTATGTTGGCCCATTCCTGCATGCAGATCTCCTCTAGAGCAGTAATGTTTTGAGGCTGTTGCTGGGCAACACGGACTTTCAACTCCCTCCAAAGTTTTTCTATGGGGTTGAGATCTGGAGACTGGCTAGGCCACTCCAGGATCTTGAAGTGCTTCTTACGAAGCCACTTCTTCGTTGCCCGGGCGGTGTGTTTGGGATCATTGTCATGCTGAAAGACCCAGCCACGTTTCATCTTCAATGCCCTTGCTGATGGAAGGAGTTTGCACTCAAAATCTCAAGATACATGGCCCCATTCATTCTCATGTACACGGATCAGTCATCCTGTTCCCTTTGCAGAAAAACAGCCCCAAAGCATGATGTTGCCACCCCCATGCTTCACAGTAGGTATGGGTTCTTTGGTTGCAACTCAGCATTCTCTCTCCTCCAAACACAACAGTGTTAACAACCCACTTTTAGATTTGACGTGAGGATAATGGATACATATAGCAAGTAGAAAAAGTTAAAAATGTATTTATAGAAACCAGTAAAAAGTTTATAATAGCAAGCAATGCATTTCTCAGCTCCACAAGCTGTTTCCTCAGGCTTATACAAACTTAAACACCTACTTTCTATTTATAGACAATCAAGTTCTACAATACTAATCATAGAATTTAAAACACCTGCATGGAGTTCTGGCTTTAAAAAGACTGCCTCTGGAATCTCATTGGGCAATGCAATGTTGACATGTAGGATAACATAAAGCTCAATTGGTTCATATATATCATAATCTGCTTGCAATTGTATGAAAGAGGAAACTCAAAAAGAGGTCTGATGGTTTATGTGTCTAAATACTGCTATATGGCCAATATGTTACAAAAAACAAGCATAATCAAATGTGCTAAGCTTTAAAACAGGGCGTAAATTCTGATAGTGTATAAGTGCACAAACCAACTCATAACAGCAGAACATTCAATAGCAAAATAGAGGTCTGTCCTGCAATCTCCGGAGGGCATAACATGTGTTGTGGGTGTATGATAAATTGTAATAAAAGTATAAATACTATAAAGAGTATTAAATAGAAGGATAGATCCCAAATGGTGTGATAGGGCAAATAGATCTATAATTATCACTAAAGAGAAGGAAATTAGAATGACAAAAGGGGCATGCATGTAAGAAACATGCAAAGACTATGAAATAGGCAATCTATGAACAAATGGTGGTGCCATAGTGTAATTGCCATAAAGGTGATGCCAAGAAGGACTGTTAGTATTGGTACATATGAAAAACACATGGGGGCCGCAGATCAATATTTTAGAAGCTTCAGGAGCTGCATATAAATGTATGGCTATTTAGAGGGAAAAAAATAATATATTTACTAAAAATGTCCAACAGAATGTGTCCAGATTTAGATAAAGTTACATGGTACACTCTATCTGCTTTTGAGTTTTGGCCACCTTGTTTGCCCACCTACCAGAAGTCCCTAAAACACACATTTTTCCAGGACCACAAAGTTGATGGCACATATTCTAAGTTCTGATTTTTCATTGGTGAAATAACAAAATAGTTGAAACACTATCTCTATATGCCTCAGGTTACTATGTCGAAAGGAGTTTTTGTCTGTATCCTTTAAACTAATTAACATTTTTGTTTTTGTGCCTACTTTATAATAAAATAAGAAAACTCTTTAAATGTACAGAAACAATTAAACAGTTTACCTTATAATCATTACGTAAACCAATTAAAAAAGATATGTTATTAGCAATTATGATTATTTTTATTTTTTTATTGTAACCAATTACATTTCAGCTTTAAGTGTACCCAATTTGTTTTTATGTATAATGTTATAAGCTGTATATAATAAAAAGAGGCCTTTATCAGCAAGTCTTTTTAAGGTCTAATTTGGCCAGATAGGTTTGTTTAATCTGGGAGTGTTGCATAGCAGTTTAAAAACTGATTTTATTTAGCTTCCCAGAAACTATTATGCCTCGGGTATGCAAAAAGAACAAGTAATGACTTGTTAACTACAAGAAACATCCATGAAAAAACCCCAGCAAACTAGGATCCTGATATAAATGATAATTTGGAATCACATAACTGTGTTCATGATAACACAGAAGTCATTCATTTATTTATATACAAAATGGGTATATCTTATCTGTGGTAAACTACAGAGTTCAGGAATTTCACTGCCTTGTGACTCCTGGGGTTATGGAAATATGACTTCACCATTATTAAGTGGATTACCACCTATTTTAATTTTGTACAGATAGAGATGGTATTGTACTCGACCCATTTCATTTTCAAATAGCACCTTTGTTTTTCTCACATCTGTTGTGAGGAGGGTTGAATATGCCACTTTAAACAATGATGAATGATATTTGAACTCTGACTTTGAATGTTATATAACAAAAAGCCCTCCTGTGAATAGCTTGGCTGCTTTAGAACTTTTGTAATGAAGCATAAATATAATCACATTTTCATAACTAATATATAAATTGGACTTAATTGCTACAAAATACCATGTAATAAGAATATATATACATTTTCTTTTGTTGTATTGTTAATATATTAGTATTAGTAGTCATCATAATAATAATAATACATAAGGATGAAGGTTTTATTTTTGCACAATACTGTGACAAAATCTCTTTATGAACTTCCTAGGAAATATATTCATGTAAAAAGACCATTATTTTTTAGTCCGAAAATTAATATGCCTCCACATTTCAGGAACCTGTAACATAAACGGTTGACATGGCCCATTTGAGAATGCAAAGCATTTTGAACATAACAAACCTGCTGTGCACTCTTCGCTGACATTTATTAAAGGGACACTGAACCCAAATTTTTTCTTTCGTGATTCAGATAGAGTATGCGATTTTAAACAACTTTCTCATTTACTCCTATTATCAAATTTTATTTGTTCTCTTGCTTTCTTTATTTGAAAAAGAAGGCATCTAAGCTATTTTTTGGTTCAGACCATGGAAAGCACTTGTTTATTGGAAGGTGAATTTACCCACCAATCAGCAAGAACAACACAGTGTGTTCACCAAAAATGGGCCGGCATCTAAACTTGCATTCTTGCATTTCAAATAAAGATATTAAGAGAATGAAAATAATTTGATAACAGGAGTAAATTAGAAAGTTGCTTAAAATTTCATGCTCTATCTGAATCACGATAGTAAAAATTTGGGGTCAGTGTCCCTTTAAGCTGTGAATGCAGTTTTGGGGCCTCAGCATTTAAGGCTTGTGCAAAAAGGCTTGCAATGCTAATTATGTATCATCTCCACCACCTAAATTGTGGCAGAGTTAAATCAACCTGATTTGATTGGGTTGATTGACAGCCCCTGGTCATGCGCTATTGGCTGTACAAAAGCAGGGGGCAGCATTGGTTAAGCAGCTGCTTGCACAATGATAAATGCCGGCAATGGGTGCTGCCCTCTCTTCATAATGCCTGATGAACAGCTTCCCAGGAGCAAACCTTTTCCACCTGGAAAGTGATACATAGAGACCCTTAGACTGATTCCAAAAATGTCACAGAAGAAGCAGCAATGTATTTAGTTTTAGTGCTCCTCTAAGCTCTGTGAAATACATTACCTACAAACTCCCACCCCCTAGCAATTCTAGCTAATATTTCTCTGGAGGCCGGGGGCACATGAAGAGGTAATGCACCTCATCTAGAAAAATAGGAATCACAGCATTGCAATAGAACTAAATAATAAACCATTTAAAGCGCATAGGAGCCTCTAGCTGCAGGATGTATATTGGAAAACTTCTTAGGAGAACATGTTTCCTTGCCCTCTTCTATAAGTGGTGCTGGAAACTTGACCTTACACACTTGGATCAATAGAAGAAGACACACGCTATATTCCATGCCTGTTCTTTAAACGTTACACTGAAAACAAAATGGATGGGGACCTCCTGAGAGTATAGCCACAGTTTGTATACTTTCATGATGGGGGCTGCATATTAGGACCCTAAACAAACTGAAGGTAGCCCTTAGTGGTAAGTTGGTAGCAGGAGCCTTGCAGCATTAATTATTTATTGAGGTAGTCAAAATCCTTTTTTCTTTATTCTTATAAGAAAAATATATGCACTGCTGTATTCTTTTTTTTTTTTTTTTGGAAATATAACAAAAACAGAGTGATGGATATAGGAAGGGAAGATACACTTAAAGGGACATTTAACACTACATGCTGCCATTTGAGAACCTAAATGTCACTGCAGGTATCTGAATGAGTTGATGTACATGTGCAAACATATCAGCACTGGAATGCAGTGAAAGCTAGATTCTAAAATGGTAGCTCCCATGACAAGAGGGAGGTGTTAAATACCGATACATATACTAAATAAATGCTAGACTGAATGATGCATTCAAAGAAAAGATTAGTCTGAGAATAACATGTAGATGTATTTTTTTAAAGTAATATTAATTATTTAAATATTGACAAAATAAGTGTTAAGTTTTAGGGGTAGATTTGCCAAAGGTCGAGCGGACATGATTCACTGTACTGAATCATGTCCGCTCGACCTCGCTAAATCCCGACAGCATACGCTGTTGGCATTCAACATTGCATAAGCATTTCTGGTGAAATGCTTGTGCAATGTCGCCCCCTGCTCACTCGTGGCCAATCGGCCACTAGCATGGGCCGTCAATCATTCCAATCGTATCAGATAGGGATGATTTCAGTCCACCACCTAAAATGTGGAGGAGAAGTTAAGGAGCAGCAGTCTTATGACCGCTGCTTCTTAACTTCTGTTTCTAAATTCTGGCGGACCAGACACAATGGGGTGTCTATGCACTATCCACTGCTTAATAAATCGACCCCTTAGTGCCTATAAAGCAATGGGTGCTGCCATGTTGTAACTTAGACTTCTTTATCTGCTGAGACCAATTAAAGACAGTTATAATAAGTCACAAGAGTCTTCTGCACTTACACTTCTAAAAGTAACTGAAAAGCTCACAATTTTCAGAATGTTATTATGGGAAAAGGGGAGAAAAAGTATTCTGAAAAGTTACATTTATATTTAGCATTTTATATTACCATCTCAAAGTGTTCAATGTCCCTTTATGTGTTTAAGGTGCCTTTAACAATTCTAACTACAATAAATTAACTTAAACTAAATATTTTGATAAATGAAAAAATAAATGCAAATGTTTAAATAAATTGATATGTTTTTAACTAACAAAAATGTTCAGATATTCAAACAATTACAATTGGAAATCTATTCAACTAATTTGAGTGATGCTTTATGGAAGTAAAAAGAATAGGCATATGTAAGATTAATAGCTATGCAGAAATTTTGTCACAAAAAAATTAACTTTAGAATGTCCTTGATCCAATGTACCCTTCAAAACAACTATTACCCATGAATAAGATCTAAAATTACAAAGGGCTAGATTATAAGTGAGGTGCAAACGGTTTTCCGCAAGCAATATCATCTTTTCACAAGCATTATTAATTGTGCTGATATTAAAAGTAGAGCGAAAACACAATATTGCTAGCACAAACTTGATTTACGTGAGAATCCTTACAGCGGTCTGAGAGCTGTGGTTACAATTACACTCATAATAACACTGTCTAATAAAAACTATTTTAAAAAAAATATTGCATTAAAAAGTTATAAAGGCTGAGGGCGTGTCCGACCAGCGACCAAGATACCTGCTTTCTAAGTTTGGCTGAGTAGAGGAGCTGCTAAAACTGCTGTTTATCTCTCCTTTATCCCACATACCAAGTTTGTCTTTAACAATGTGATACACTTATGCACCTGTGGAGCTACTTTGGGCACTTTTCATCTTAGACTTCAGCCCAGCAGACCGAAATAGAGAAGGTACAGAGCGGAGGCCTGATAGTGGCCTAGATCTTCCTCTACCACCCCCCCCCACTTTCCTGATATTTAAGTAAGATTAATCAGTCATCTGTGCTGAAGAATGGCACTGACTGGCATATGCATACTGCTAGAACATTGAGGCGAATACCATCATCAAGTACGACCATTCTACACCAAATGTGTTATACTAAATAACATGGAGGACAATTTGCAAGCGATAAAAGGCCTTTGCCTTGATTTTGAAGTGGTGATACATAAAAGCCTGGATTGTTTGAGGCAAAAAGAACATCCTGAAGCAATACAACAGCCGGGCACATTGAGATCAACAATGGAAGTGTCGATGCTAATTGAGCAGCAGAGAAGGGCGGCTAAGCATACATGGTACGGTGAGGCCTTGGGGGATGCGGAAGATGTGGAAGATTCTGCGATCATACAAGATGAGTTACAGGGAAGCCCGGCATACCTACTCAGTCTAGCAAAGCCGATAGCGATGGGCCCTAACTGCTCAGAAATGGTTTGCTACATGCCTGTCTGGATTGTTGCTATTGAGATTGCTGAACGTTTCCCTGGAGTGGAAAGATGGAACGCATTGGTTATGCTGCTGGGGCTCTGCACCCAAGAGGCTATCTTACTAAAGTTTTCCCTCCAAGAGACTGAAGGACTTGATCCACAGATTTTGCCGCTTTCCTCTGCTGCCCTACCGAATCAGGAGTTTTGTGTTACCGGTGTTGGGTAGGATATTAAGACCCACTTAGGAAAAATATTTATCATCCTAATAGTTTTGCAAAATGCTTAGACTCTTTGACTCTCCTTTTCATAATTATAAACAATGTTTATGTGGACTACAGTTCCAAACACTCAGTGTTGCAAGAGACTTTGGGCTATGTTTAAGGTTCATAATGCTTATAATTCAATTTTACTAATTTGGTATGACTGCTGTATATTAGGTCCATTATACACTTGTAGACTTCCACACCATCTTACCTGACATTTCTAGGCCTTTAGTAGAGTCTTTATATATAATGCACCAAAATATTTATCTCTCATTTTACACGTGTAAACCCTCCAATGGGTGCTAAATCTAACTCCTTGGACTAGCAGATTCAAAGGTAAAGTTTGTTTTGCGGCCACTAAAACTATTTGTTTTGCCCTTCTATATCTAGAAGCATCTCTTTAGTGTATATGTAATATTATTCATATTTGGGTTAGGGTTTAAGTCTATTGTCTTAATTACAGAGCTTTATGGAGACGTTAAAGAACGTATTTTGTTATACATGTGTGGCCTCCCACATCACTTTACCTGACATTCCTAGGCTTTTATTAGAGTGTTTATATACAATGCACCGAAAAATTTACCTCTGTTTACACATGTAAGGCCTAAAATAGCACTCATCGATCTCGCGTCTATTCGGCTTTTTCCAAACTTTATTTATACCCTGTCACTAAACACCGGCACTATACTAAAATGTTTAACCCCTATCCGGCCGCTCCCCGACACTGCCGCAACCTAAATAAAGTTATTAACCCCTATCCCGCTGCTCCCCGACACAGCCGCAACCTAAATAAAGTTATTAACCCCTATTTCGCTGCTCCCCGACACCGCCACCTCTAAATAATTGTATTAACCTCTAAACCTCTGGCCTTCCACATCACCACTACTAACTAAACCTATTAACCCCTAAACCGTCAGTCCCCCACCATCGCCATAACCTAAATTAAGCTATTAACTCCTAAACCTAACAACCCGCTAACTTTAAATTAAAATTACAACATCCCTATCTTCAAATAAATGTAAACTTACCTGTAGAATTAAAATAAATTATTTTAAACTATTAATTAACCTACCCTAACTATTATCCTATAATTAAATTAAACTATCAATTAAATAAACTAAATTACATATTAAAGAAACCTAACCCTACTCAAATTATTTAAATATACTATTAACCCCTTAACGACTGAGGACGTGCAGGGTACGTCCTCAGAAAAAAGGCAGTTAATGCCTGAGAACGTACCCTGCACGTCCTCAGTGTGGAAAGCAGCTGGAAGCGATCCTGATCACTTCCAGCTGTTTTCCGGTTATTGCAGGATGCCTCGATATTGAGGCATCCTGCAATAACATTTTTTACCCCTCCGGTGCAGAGAGAGCCACTCTGTGGCCCTCTCTGCACCGGACATCGATGGCCGCATTCGTTGGTGGGTGGGAGCTGAAGTGGGAGGTGGGTGGGCGGCCATCGATGGCTTCTTGGTAAAAGAGGGGGGCGGGATCGGGGGCGGTATCGCCGGGGGCGCCCACGGGCGCGCGTGCGTGCACGGGGGGTGGTGGGCGGGCGCGTGCACGGGGAGGGAGCGGGTGGGAACCACTTACACTACAGAAAGGGTTTTTTTATTATGGGGAGAAAGGAGGGATAAAATCCTTGAATAAAGTAATCTAAGGGATCTGGGAGGGGGTGGGGGATTAGTCTTGGGGGGGGGGGGGAAGCTACACTGCAGAAAAAACAAAAATAAAAAAAAAATAGACATTTTTACATGCAAACTGGGTACTGGCAGACAGCTGCCAGTACCCAAGATGGCCCCCAATAAGGCAGAGGGGGAGGGTTAGAGAGCTGTATTGGGGGGGATCAGGGAGGTTGGGGGCTAAGGGGGGAATCTTACACAGCAGCATATGTAAATATGCTATATATAAAAAAAGGATACCTTTTATTTTAGTACTGGCAGACTTTCTGCCAGTACTTAAGATGGCGGGGACAATTTTTGGGGTGGGGGAGGAAAGAGAGCTCTTTGGGAGGGATCAGGGGGTCTGATGTGTCAGGTGGGAAGCTGATCTCTACACTAAAGCTAAAATTAACCCTGCAAACTCCATACAAGCTACCTAATTAACCCCTTCATTGCTGGGCATAATTCACGTGTTGTGCGCAGTGGCATTTAGCGGCCTTCTAATTACCAAAAAGCAACACCAAATCCATATATGTCTGCTATTTTTGAACAAAGGAGACCCCAGAGAAGCATTTACAACCATTTGTGCCATAATTGCACAAAATGTTTGTAAATGATTTCAGTGAGAAATCTAAAATTTTGAAAAATTTAACGTTTTTCTTTATTTGATCGCATTTGGCGGTGAAATGGTGGCATGAAATATACCAAAATGGGCGTAGATCAATACTTTGGGTTGTCTACTACACTACACTAAAGCTAAAATTACCCCAAAAAGCTCCCTACATGCTCCCTTATTAACCCCTTCCCTGCTGTGCATAATACATGCATGGTGCGCAGTGGCATTTAGCGGCCTTCTAATTACCAAAAAGCAACGTCAAAGCCATATATGTCTGCTATTTCTGAACAAAGGGGATTCCAGAGAAAAATTTACAACCATTTATGCCATAATTGCACAAGCTGTTTGTAAATAATTTCAGTGAGAATCCTAAAGTTTGTGAAAAAATTTGTGAAAAAGTGAACAATTTTTTTTATTTGATCGCATTTGGCGGTGAAATGGTGGCATGAAATATACCAAAATGGGCCTAGATCAATACTTTGGGATGTCTTCTAAAAAAAAATATATACATGTCAAGGGATATTCAGGTATTCCTGACAGATATCAGGGTTCCAATGTAACTAGCGCTCATTTTGAAAAAAAGTGGTTTGGAAATAGCAAAGTGCTACTTATATTTATTGCCCTATAACTTGCAAAAAAAAGCAAAGAACGTGCAAACATTGGGTATTTCTAAACTCTGGACAAAATTTAGAAATTATTTAGCATGGGTGTTTTTTGGTGGTTGTAGATGTGTAACAGATTTTGGGGGACAAAGTTAGAAAAAGTGTGTTTTTTTCCATTTTTTCCTCATATTTTATATTTTCTTTTATAGTAAATGATAAGATATGATGAAAATAATGGTATCTTTAGAAAGTCCATTTAATGGCGAGAAAAACGGTATATAATATGTGTGGGTACAGTAAAAGAGTAAGAGGAAAATTACAGCTAAACACAAACACTGCAAAAATGTAAAAATAGCCTTGGTCCCAAATGGACAGAAAATGGAAAAGTGCTGTGGTCATTAAGGGGTTAAACATTATTAAAAGTACTAAATTACCACAAAAAAAAACTAAGTTACAAAAAAAAAACCTAGCCTACAATAAACTACCAATGGTATGAAGAGGATGCTCCGGGTCAGATGTCTTCAGGATGGACCCACTCCATGCAGGATGGATGAAGATAGAAGATGCCGTCTGGATGAAGACTTCTTGCCGCCTGGATGAGGACTTCTCCGGCTGGATGAAGATGGTAGAGACCGCCCGGATGAAGCCTTCTTGCTGCCTTGATGAGGACTTCTTCGACTGGATGGATCCTTCAAGCGGGACTTCAAGAACTGTAAGTGGATCGTCGGGGGTTAGTGTTAGGTTTTTTTAAGGGTTTTTGGGTGGGTTTTATTTTTAGATTAGGGTCTGAGCATGTAAAAGAGCTAAATGTCCTTTTAAGGGCAATGCCCATACAGATGTCCTTTTCAGGGCAATGGGGAGCTTAGGTTATTTTGGATAGTTTTTTTTGTTTGGGGGGGTTGGTTGGGTGGTGGGTTTAACTTTTGGGGGGGTGTTTGTAATTTTTTGCAATGTAAAAGAGCTGTTATCTTTGGGGCAATGCCCCACAAAAGGCACTGTTAAGGGCCATTGGTAGTTTATTGTAGGTTAGGGTTTTAGATTAAAGGGACACTGAACCCAATTTTTTTTCTTTCATGATTCAGATAGAGCATGCAATTTTAGGCAACTATCTAATTTACTCCTCTTATTAATTTTTCTTCATTCTCTTGCTATCTTTATTTGAAAAAGAAGGCATCTAAGTTTTTTGGTTCAAAACTCTGGACAGCACTTTTTTATTGGTGGATGAATTTATCCACCAATCAGCAAGGACAACCCAGGTTGTTCACCAAAAATGGGCCGGCATCTAAACTTAAATTCTTGCATTTCAAATAAAGATACCAAGAGAATGAAGACATTTTGATAATTGGACTAAATTAGAAAGTTGCTTAAAATGTCATGCTCTATCTGAATCACGAAAGAAAAAATTTGGGTTCAGTGTCCCTTTAAGTGTAATTCTTTTTTATTTTTGATAATTTGTTTTTGTATTTTTCGTAATTTAGTGTTTTGGGTTTTTTTATAACTTAGTGCTTGTTTTTTTTTTTTAATTTAGTACTTTTAATATTTAATTGTATATTTAAATAATTTGAGTAGGGTTAGGTTTCTTTAATATGTAATTTAGTTTATTTAATTGGTATTTTAATTTAATTGTAGTATAATAGTAAGGGTAAGTTAATTAATAGTTTAAAATAGTTTATTTTAATTATACAGGTAAGTTTTAATTTATATTAAGATAGGGATGTTGTAATTTTAATTTAAGTTAGGGGATTGTTAGATTTAGGGGTAACTAGCTTAATTTAGTTTTTGGTGATGTGGGGGGCTGACGGTTTAGGGGTTAATAGGTTTATTTAGTGGTAGTGATGTGGGAGGCCAGAGGTTTATGGGTTAATAACTTTATTTAGTGGCGGCGGTGTCGGGAAGTGGCGAAATAGGGGTTAATACATTTTATTCAGCAGATTAGGGGTGTTTAGACACTGGGTTTATGTTAGGATGTTAGGTGTAAACGTTACTTGTTTTCTACCATAGAAATTAATGGGTTAAATTTCTTTGTCTTGCAGCATTGAACATAAGATTTCGCTGCTTTCAGACTCCCATTAATTTCTAGGGCATCTGTGGCCTCCAGGGGGGCAGATTGAAAACCAGGTACGATGAGTCCGAATAGCCACGAGCGTACCTGTTAAAAGTTTGTTAACTGTGAAAAAGTGTCAGATAGAGCCGAACGTGTATTCGGAAAATCTGTAATGACGTAAGCATCGATCGGATTGAGATCGCCGGCTTGTATATTATGTCACGAATTTCAACATTTGCCGGTCTGTAGGCTTTGATAACTAGGTCGGATCAATCTCGCAACAATTACAATGTGGAATTCCGGCGTATTTTAGGTTGACAGCTTGATAGATAGGCCTCATTGTCTTAACCATAGAGTTCTATGGAAAATGGAAAGAACTTAGTATTTGTGCATAGCTATATTTATTCCTAATCCAGTTCTATACGACTAGAAAAAGTTAACCTAGACGGATGATGGTCACTTAGCAATATCCTCTGGGATGCCATACAGATACTGAACCACCTACTAGAAGTCAATAGACAATTATCGTCAGGCTTGCAAGTAAAATAGGAAGGAAACTTTCAGTTTTATTTATTTTAGAAGAGGGCTATTTGAGATGTCCTCATGCAAAAATGTGGAGTGGTGTGAACGGAGTATGTAACATTCATATTTTAACTTTAAGAGCCCTATGAGTATTTGCTCCTTACCTGTAGTCCTCCTATGTTCAGCCAATCAATATATTACTGTTTTCATGCTACTGATCATTGTACAGTTACTTTTAAAATGTTATTATCATTATAGTCCTGAGGGTCCATGAGTGGTCCTATATGTTTCCCTTTTACCATATGCCCCTTACATTGTTCCCCAATTAGCAGTCCTCCACGGCCTTTGATTTATTTATGGGGATTTCTTATTTATAAGACATAAGGATTGAAAACAGGAGTTTGAAGATATAATATCACTTTGTGTTTTCACATATTTATTGTTGATGTGTTTCAATAGCGTTCTGGAGGTCCAAAAGTGGCCTCATATTACTATAATCTTCCTAATGGCCAATTTATTTGTCCTAGAGGTCCAAAAGTGGCCTCAACTTTTTGAAGAGAGCTGGAAAATTATGAGGGTTGCTATATGATACTTCAGACTATGTACAACGTATATCTATAGACCGCCTATTATTCCAAGGTTTATCATTTTCTCTGATGTGTTACCTGCAATTACTAATTCCTTTGACAATTCATTGCTATTTAGGATACATGATTGTATTTATTCTAATGTAAGATATCTGTATGTATATCAATAAAATAAAAATGTATAATAAAAATAAAAAGTTATAAAGGTTTAAAGATATGACATCTCAGGTGTTAGAAAAAAAAAAAAAGCAGCTGCAGGCTTTAACATTGAGATACATAAATATACATCTTAAAATATGAATATGTATCTATATATAGATATATGTCTATATATGTATATGTTATAGGTAAAGTCAGAAATCGTAGGATTACCCGGGTGAACCTGACATTACCCAAACAGCTGTGGGTAAAACCTGATGTAATGTAATTCCCCCATCAACACATTTTTTTTTTGCCTCTGCCTGTGGGCTCAAGGAAGGCACCCTGCCAAGCCCTGCCAATCCTCTGGCATCAACCCCAGGTGAACCTTGGGGAATGAGGTTTACAGAACCCCCCAGGTAGAGGCAAAACATATATTGAAGATGTGTAAATTATAGTGCATTGCATAAATGTTTGATGCAGTGACTCAATGCACTCTGAGAAGATTTATCATGTTACATCGGGCTTTACCCACAGCCGCTGGGGTAACCACTTGGCTAACATCAGGTTTACCCGGGTAATGCTAGGATTATTATTATTATCGGTTATTTGTAAAGCGCCAACTTATTCTGCAGTGCTATGAACATAGGTGGAATACAAGGAAGCATTTATAGGAATCAAATGGGTAGAGGGCCTTGCCGAGAGTTGCACTGTTGTAGTCAGCTATTATGAAGATGATCTGCAAACAGTTGAGCTCTTAGGCTTACATGCTAAGGGGGTTTGTGCCGGATAGCAATGGAGGAGAGGAACTGGTATTAGAAATGGTTAGTGTAGGTTGTGTGCATCCCTGAACAGTAGAGTCTTTAGGGAATACTTGAAGCTTTCAATACTAGGGGAGAGTCTTGTGGAGCGACGCAGAGAGTTCCACAAGATGGGAGCCAGTCTGGAGAAGTCCTGTAAATGGGAATGTGAGGAGGTAACAAGAGAGGAGGAGAGTAGGAAGTTGTGAGCAGAGCGAAGGGGACGGAAGGGGGAGTATCTGGAGACAAGGTCTAAGATATAGAGGGGAGCAGTGCAGTTGAGGGCTTTGTATGTCAGAGTCAGAATTTTGTTTTTAATCCTGGAGGCAAGAGGAAGCCAGTGAAAGGATTAGCAGAGAGGTGCAGCAGATGAATAGTGACATGTAAGGAAGATGAGCTATGCAGAGGCATTCATTATGGATTTTAAAGGAGCTAGGCAGGAGCTAGGGAGTCCAGAAAGGATGGGGTTGCATTAGTCAAGGTGGGAAAGGATGAGAGGGTGGATTAAAATGTTAGTTGTCTCTTGTGTAAGGAAATGTCTAATTTTAGAGATGTTTTTATGGTGGAAGCGGCAGGATTTAGCCAAAGCCTGAATGTGAGGAGTGAAAGAAAGATCTTAGTCAAGTGTGACCCAAGATATCGGGCATGCGGGTTAGGGGTAATGATGGAATTTTCAACAGTTATAGAGAGCTGGAGGGTTGAGATTTTAGAAGAAGGGGGGGGAATAAGGAGCTCAGTTTTGGAGAGATTTAGCTTAAGGTAGTGAGAGGAAATCCATGAAGGGATGTGAGAAAGACAGTCAGTGACACCGGTTAGCAAGAAAGGATATGGGTCTGGAGCTGAGATGTAGATTTGGGTGTCATCAGCATACAAATAATATTGAAACCCATGGGACTTTTTTAGGGAACCTAATGATGACATGTAGATTGATAAGAAAAGGGGACCAAGGACAGAGCCTTGCGGTACCCTAAAAAAAACGGGAGAGAGGAAGCCCCAGAGAAGGCTACAGTAATGGTATGGTTAGACAGGTAGGAAGAGAACCACAAGAGAGCTGTGTCACAAATGCCGAAGGATTGGAGGATTTGGAGAAAAAGAGGGTGGTCAACAGTATCAAGGCTGCAGACAGATCAAGGAGGATAAGCAGAGAAAAGTGGCCTTTGAATTTAGCTGTACGTAGGCCTTTGGATTTAGCTGTACGTAGGTCATTGATAACCTTAATGATGGCTGACTCTGTGGAGTGATGGGGGGAAATCCAGATTGCAGTGAGTCAAGGATTTAGTGTAATGTAAGGAAATGGAATAGGAAGCTTAAAGGCAAGAGGGAGTAAGGAAGTAGGGTGGTAGTTGGATGGGGAGGTTGGATCAAGAGAATGTTTTTTTAGGATAGGTGTGACCAGTGCATGTTTTAGAGATGAGGGAAATATATCAGTGCTGAGGAAGAGGTTGATCATGTGTGTGAGTATAGGGGTAAGGGTAGAAGAAAAGAAGGGGAGTAGCTGTAAGGGGATGGGGTTGAGGGAACAGGTAGTGAGGTTAAAGTGCAGTATAAGTGCAGAAACCTCTTCTTCAGTAACAGAGGCAAAAGAGAGATAAATATGGCAATGTCGGTTTTGGTTGATTGCAAGCTTTTGAGGGGGTGAGAGACTGGAAGTGTGTTGAGAGATGATTTTTTTTACTGATGGAATTGATTTTGTTATTGAAGTGGCTGGCAAAATCTTGAGCTGACAGAGAAGTTGTATTAGGTGTTGGGGGTGGGGGCAGAAGAGTGTTGAAAATGGAAAACAGATGTTTCGGGTTTGAAGAAAGAGTGGAGATAAGAGTAGAGAAGTAATGTTGCTTATGAAGATTAAGGGAAGAGTAGTAGGAGTTCAAGATGAACTTTTAGTGAAGAAAGTCAACTGAACTCCGAGATTTTCTCCAGTGCTGCTCAGCAGTACAGGAACATCTGCAAAGGTACTGTGTCACAGGAGTATGCCAGGGCTAAGGATGAGTGTGTGATCTCTGAGCTATGGTAGGAGGGGCCAGAGCAAGTCATTATTGGATCTTAGGGGGCGGGCTGGAGTATATTTGTTGATGAGTGAGCACAGGTAGGAGGGGCTGCATTGGTAAGGGCTTTGTAGGTCAGGTTGAGAATTTTGAATTTAATTCTGCTGTAAATGGGGAGCCAGTGAAGGAACTCGCAGAGAGGTGCTGCAGGTATAGGGAGTCAGGAGAGGTAGATTAGTTTAGCAGAGGTATTTAGGATGGATTGAATGGGGGAGAGGCAGGAGAGAGGAAGGCCAGTCTGTAGGTTATTACAGTAGCCAAGTCGGGAAATTACTAAAGAGTAGATTCTCTGTTTAGTAGTTTTAGCACTCAGAAACGGGTGAATTTTGGAGATATTGCCTAGGGAGTTGTGACAGGATGAAGAGAGCAATTGGATGTGGGGTATGAAGGACACATTAGATTCAAGTGTAACTCCTAGCAGTGGACTTGGGGTGATGGGCAGATAGTGATGTCACCAACAGTGATATAAAAGTTAGAAACTGGAGTAGAATTAGAGGGGGGATTAGAAGGAGCTCAGACTTGGACATGTTGATTTTTAGGTGGTGAGAGGCCATCCATGAAGAAATGACAGATAATCAGATGAGAAAGGACAGAAGGAGAGAGTGCAGGGGTAGATAGGTAGATCTATCAGCAAAGAGTATCATCAGCATAGAGGTGAAAGTTGAAGCCATAGCTACTGATGTTTACCCAGTGAGGAAGTATAAATAGAGAAGAGTAGAGGACCCAGAACAGAGCCTTGATGTACTCCAACAGACAGACGCAGTGAAGAGGAGGAGTCGCCAGCAAATGAGACAGAAAAGGACCTATTAGTGAGATAAGAGTGGATACAGGAGAGGGCAGTGTCACAGAGCCCAAGGGAGCGGAGAGCCCATAGGAGAAGGGGATGGTAAATGGTGTCAAAGGCAGCAGAAAGGTCGAGTAAGATAAGTATAGAGTAGTGGTTGTTGTTTATAGCAGAAAGAAGATCATTAGTAACCTCGTTGAGGACAGTCTCAGTTGAGTGTTGGGGACAGAAGCCAGATTGTAGGGGGTCAAGCAATGAGTTGGAGGACAGGAAGTTGGTTAGGAGATCGAAAACTATTTTTTTCCAGGACTTTTGAAGCTAGCAGAAGCAGTGATATGGGGCAGTAGTTTGCAGGAGAATTGGGGTCAAGTTTTTTTTTTCGAGGAAGGGGGTGACCTTTGAATGTTTGAAGGAAGATGGGAATGAACCAGTAGTAAGGGATAGGTTTAATATGTGAGTAAGAACTAGATTGAGGGTAGAAGGCAGAGAAGGTATTATGTGAAGGGATAGGATCAAGTGGACATTAACTTTATATATGAAATATTTAGAAAAGTGGATGGACCAGAATAAGGGACATCCAAAAGACCAGGGGTATAGCACACTGACGTTCTAAAATAGATCACAGGAACAGTTTAGTTAATGTGCTAAAATTGTTTTAATTTTATGTGATCATAAATATATAAAAAACAAAATGCATACATTACAAACACATGAAGACAGACAAACATACAAAACACATGGGTCCCTCACAAATGAGCATAACTAGCCGACTTAGCAAGTTCCATATGGTGCACCATAAGCATGTAAAGTTCAGCATAAACAGGCATAAGCTGGATGTTAGTAGCGTAAAGCACTCAAAGTGTAAACTTCGTATTAAATGACCACACATGAAGTGTCCACATGAGTACCAGCAGGGTAATAACCAAGCAGACCGCCGTTAACAACCACCGACTCCACTGGTCAGACCACCGCCAGCAAGTAGCCAACTCCACCGGTCTAGGATCAAATACCTGTCCCCTTGCTTGTTAAAGGCGTCCCAGGTTTTAGAGACTCACTCCACTTCCACAAGGTCAGAAATAGAAATTTCGGAGGCTGTGGGGTGTCCCACAGGATCCGAGCTGCACACCTACACGTTATTTCACGAGTTTCACTCTGTCACAGTAGCAGCCAGGAGCTTCTTCTGGGTCAATTAAAGGGACACTGAACCCAAATTTTTTCTTTCGTGATTCAGATAGAGCATGCAATTTTAAGCAACTTTCTAATTTACTCCTGTTATCAATTTTTCTTTGTTCTCTTACTATCTTTATTTGAAAAAGAAGGCATCTAAGTTTTTTTTGGGTTTCAGACACTGGACAGCACTTTTTATTGGTGGATGAATTTATCCACCAATCAGCAAGGACAACCTAGGTTTTTCACCAAAAATGGGCCGGCATCTAAACTTACATTCTTGCATTTCAAATAAAGATACCAAGAGAATGAAGAAAATTTGATAATAGGAGTAAATTAGAAAGTTGCTTAAAATTTAATGCTCCATCTGAATCTCGAAAGAAAAAAATTGGGTTCAGTGTCCCTTTAACTTTACCTTATATTTTCAATATTTAAACTAATATAATTTTTAGAAATACATGTACAAATTATTCTCAGGCTGATCTTTGCTCTGAATACATCATTTAAGCAATGGCTTATTTAATGTTTAATGTCCCCTTAATGGACCAGTAAATAAAGTAGATTTGCATAATCAACAAATGCATGATTAAAATACAATGCAATAGCACTTAGTTTAAACTTCAAATAAGTAGTAGATTTTGTATGACAAATTGCAAAGTTATTTATATTTCCACTTCCCCTGTATTATGTGACAGCCATCAGCCAATCACAAATGCATATAAGTATATTCTATGATTTCTTGCACATGATCAGTAGGAGCTGGTGATTCAAAAAGAGTAAATATAAAACAACTGTGCACATTTTCTTAATGGAAGTAAATTGGAAAGTTTTTTTTTACAATTGCATGCTCTATCTGAATAATGAAAGTTTAATTTTCACTTGAGTGAGTTTAAAATATTGATCTAAGGCCCTCATGTGGACCATCACTGATCCAGGGCATCCTGTCCTCAAATTAAAGAAAAATCATCATTGGTTATTTCCGAATTAATTTCCTTCCCAGAAAAAATGTATCACTCACACATTTACACATAACTTTTTAATGACATCAGACCTATAGATTCTGATCTCAGAAAATTAGATCCTTTATTTATCCTGTCCATATGTAGTATAAACTGGCATGCACTTTCATAGCAATAATCTGATACATCAGGAATAAACTAACTAAAAAACAGCCTTAAGACTGCTTGTCAGAGTTAAATCATCCAGGACTGATTTGTCTGGCATGATTGACAAGCCCTGCTATAGGGCAACTGGGGGAGGAGCTGCACAATCAGTTGCTTGTGCGATGTTAAATGCAGGTGTCAAATACATTATTGCTTGCCATCCCTTAATGCAGGTGTCAAATACAGCATTGCTCGCCATCCCTCTTCTTCCACCTTATTAAATGGAGCCTTATGTCATCACATTTTGATTATCCAGTCTTCATGATAGATAGACAATTATTATTATTTATTTTAAGACATGGGGACAAATTTTTGCCTGCATTTTCCGACATACCTACACATTACTGAATCTATATTCCAATTTTTCTTCAATATAATACGAAAGTTAAAGGTATACTAAACCCATATTTTTTCTTTCATGATTCAGAGAGAGCATGCAACTTTCTAATTTACTCCTATTTTCAATTGTTCTTTGTTCTCTTGGTAACTTTATTTGAAAAAGCAGGAATGAAAGCTTTGGAGCCAGTCCATGTTAGGTAGCCTTCAATCAGCAAGCGCTATCCAGGGTACTGAACCAAAATGGGCTGGCTCCAAAGCTTTCATCCTTTCTTTTTCAAACAAAAATACCAAGAGAATAAAGAAAAATTGATAACAGGAGTAAATTAGAAAGTTGGATAAAATTGCATGCTCTTTCCAAATCATGAAAGAAAAAATTTGGGTTTAGTATCCCTTTAATTGAAATAGATAATCCCTTTATTACCCATTCCCCAGTTTTGCATAACCAACACAGTTCTATTAATATACATTTTACCTCTGTGATTACCTTGTATCTAAGCCTCTTCTGACAGCCCTCTGGTCATAGGACTTTTTATTTATTATCTATTGTTATCTATATGGCACACATAAGCTAGCAGTCTCCTGTTATAAAATGTTAATAAAAAAAAAGCATGTGATAAGAAGCTGTCTGTAGTGGCATAGAAACAGGCAGACATTTAGAGGTTTAAATGTTAAAAAGTATATTAATGTAACAATGTTGGTTGTGCAAAGCTGGGGAATGGGTAGTAAAGGCATTATTTATCTTTTTAAACAATAACAAATTTAGTGTAGACTGTCCCTTTAAGTGAGATGCTTCCTTCATTTTTTATTTAATTGTTTTTTTAGAAATGATAATCCTTCTGTAATATTGACACTCTTAATTCTTTGATTTTTCCATCTGTGTCTTATATCATAGTTGCTCAGGATTCTTGTAAGTTAATTATGTTAACTTAGAAATATATCTGCATTTCCAATAGCAAACTTCAGTCTGAATAGACAGGAAAACAGATGCTATCTCTCTTGTTAATTGCTTTGTTGTATGCTGCTTTAAAACTTTTATTGTATGACTGCATCCAATCAATCTACTCGCACAGCGGTGCTGTTTACAGAGAAAAAAAAAGTTGTTTTGATGCACTGCACTATTATTTACTCACACATCATAAACTTACACTTGATGTTTAAGACAGAACAGAAAATGTCTACCACAAATTTACCAGCAAAAAGATTTTTGCAAATGTAAAAAGATTTTAGCAGGGTAATGGAAAGCAAAACATTCTCTGTGCTTCATTTTTTTTTCAAGTGATATTGGTCTAAATCAGTGTTCCTGAACTCCAGTCCTCAGGCAACCCTAGCAAGCCAGATTTTTATGAGCACAGGTAAAATAATCAGCTGATCAGTAACCATGGTTAGTCAGCCGCTCTCATCCATCAGCTGATTATTTAAACTGATCTCTAGATCAGATATCATGAAATCTTGCTTCTTATGGGTATCTGAGGAGTGCAGTTGAGAAACACTGGTCTAGATTCAAGAAAACTCATTTGTGAAATTAATGTCTAACAGAAAAACATGTACCTCAACTCTAAAATGACAGAATTCATAAAGATTTGTACCCTCCACTCATCACAGTTATGAGTTGCACGTTAAACCCCATTATAATGAATAGATCTCATATCTGTTCACTTCTCTGCAAAAAATAAAATAAAAAAATAAAATAAATATATATATATTATTATTATTGGTTATTTGTAGAGCGCCAACAGATTCCGCAGCTCTATAAACATAGGCGGAATACAAAGAAACATTTATAGAGTTCAAATGGGTAGAGAACCTGTCAAGAGTCGCACTGTTGTAGTCAGCTCTAAAGAAGGTGATCTGCAAACAGCATGGCTTTTAGGCTTACATGCTAAGGGGGTTCAAGGGGATAGCAATGGAGAGGAAATGGTATAACAAAAGGTTAGTGTAGGTTGTATGCATCCCTGAACAGTAGAGTGTTTAGGGAGCACTTGAAGTTTATAGATAGAGCACCCAGACATCCCATGGCCAACCCCTCAAAACACCATATTCTATCCAGCGACAATCATTTACATGAACCATTTTGCAAGAGAGCTTCTAAAGTGTGCTGGTTTTAATTATTAATTTTTGGTATTGCTAGCAGTTCTCGGTTGATGTTGAAGATATCATGTATCAGACACCTCATGTAACTATAGATGTTAATAGCAGGAATGCCCACTAACGTAATGCTGGAAATTATAGGTGAAGTCTCAATGAATTTGAAACATGATCTTACATTTACAATGAAGACCCTCAGAAACCTCACAAGCATTCATGTGAGTAGGTAACAATTCCAAACCATCAGAAATCTTGTGTAAAGTGCCATGCACTGTCACTGCTGGAATACTCCAATGAAAATTATAAGGGGGTTTTATTTGCATTTGGAAAGCTTATAGAATATGGGTTATTATAGATTATAATGTATTGGCATGATTTTACCAATAAAACCCTGCAATAGCAGGTAACACCATGTGTATGTTGCTTGGGGATATTTCAACTGTAGTATTCTAATTCCTAATTGTTTCACTAACATTGCTGAAGGATATTTGGACTTTTCAAATTCAACAGCTTTTATCTCTTGAAATGATGTTTTAACATATTTTAAAAGCCATATCCTGATAATTTACAATCTTTTTTTTCCATGTGAAAATGTTTGCATTAAATGTGCATTAAGCTGAGTTCAATAAATATAAATTAAGTATCAAATCACATTTTTAAATTTTTAAATTGTTGTTAGAATTGTAATCTTACCAGTATGAAGTATTCGGAAGTTAAAGATGTTAATTATAAAACTAGGCAGTTGTTTTAATGTTGAGTTAATTTGTAGCTCTTTTTCATTTTACTTTGGCCATTTATACGCCATATGGCCAAAAGTATATGGACATCTGACCACCACACCTATTGTTGGACATCCCATAACAAAACCATGGGTTTAAATATGGAGTTGGACCCACTTTATAGCTATAAAAGCCACATCTCTTCTGGGAAGGATTTTGACAATTTGTTTTAATTGTGTCTGTGTGAATTTGTGCCCATTCAGCTAAGAAAAGCATTTGTGAGGTCAGAAACGGATGCTAGATGAGAGGTTCTCACTCACAATCAGCATTCCAATTCATCCCAAAAGTTTTCAAAGGGTTTAAGGTCAGGGCTATGTGCAAGCCACTCAAGTTCTTCTGCATCAAACTATATGTCATGGACCTCACTTTATGCACAGGGCCACAGTCATGCTGGAACAGGAAAGGACATTCCTCAAACTATTGCCACAAAGTTGGAAAAAAAATGATATAAAATGACTTTGTACCATGTAGCATTAAGGGCCTGGCCCAAAACACAGAAGTATCCCATTCCCAGACTTTTATTCATCCTCCACTAAACTTTACAGTCGGCACAATGCTTTCCAGTAGGTAGGATTTTCCTCTCATTATTATTATTATCGGTTATTTGTAGAGCGTCAACAGATTCCACAGCGCTAATCTCATCCACCACACCTAGATTTTTCCATTAGACTGCCAGATAGTGAAGCATCATTTATCACTCAAGAAAACACATTTCCACTGCTTCAAAGTCCAGTGACAGTGTGCTTTACACCACTCCAACTGGTGCTTGACATTGCACATGTTGAGATCAAGCTTGTGTACAGCTGCTTTGCCATGGGAACCCATTTCATGAAGCTACTGATAAACAGTTCTTGTGCTGATGTTGCTTCAAGAAGTAGTTTACTGAGTAATGCAGCAGATGATAGGTGGTTTTTATGCTCTACACACTTCAGCACTTGGCAGCCAAGTTCTGTTAATTTTTGTTGTCTACCACTTCATGGCTTGGAAGTTGTTCCAAGATGCTCTTAGATGCTTTGAATTCAAAATAACAGCACTTACAGTTTCACTGGGGCACCTCTAGTATGCTAGACATTTCACAAACTGACTTGTGGCAAAGGCAGCATCCTATAACAGTGCCACGTTTAAAGTCACTGAGCTCTTCAGTACAACCATCGTACTGCCAATGTTTGTCTATGAAGATTTAATGGTTATGTGCTGGAATTTATGCACCTGTTAGCAATGGGAGTGGCTGAAACACTGTTTCTGTGAAGATCTCTGAAACCCACTGCAAACCTCCCTTGACCCATGCAAAATTATGTTTTTTAAGATTTTGTGAGTTTAAATGTATTTCCTGTTAATTGTTTCATTTTCAATTATTTTTACTAATTCAAATGATGTTTAGTCGAGAAAAAAAATGTTTAATTGCCATAAATTGCACTAGAATTTTGATGGAATGGAATGGATCGGCAAATACATAAACTTTTTATAAATCATTAAAAGAATAGAGTTAGGAAAGATATGTATTTTTTTAAAAGAGTTAATAAAACAAAAAGATAGCATTGGATAATATATATATATACAAGAGATCAGACAGTGCTCTCAAATATTAAAGGAACACTAACCCCTAAAAAAAAATAATGATTCAGATAGATTATGCAATTTTAAGCAACTTTCTAATTTACTTCTATTATTTTTCTTCATTCTCTTGCTATCTTTATTTGAAAAAGAATGCATCTAAGCTAAGGAGCCAGCCAATTGTTGGTTCAGAACCATGGACAGCACTTTTTTATTGGTTCTGTCCAATCAGCAAGGACAACCCAAGTTGCTTAAAATTGCATGCTCTATCTGAAACATGAAAGAAAAAAATTGGATTCAGTGTCCCTTTAAGCCATAAGACAATGGTTATAGTGAAGAAAAGGAATGACAAAACAAAAACACAAATACCAGGGAAAACCAACAAAAAGTAATTTGATAATTGCTAGATATCAGAAATCTATGAGGGTGGTGATGTGCACTCCACCAATCAGAGAAGTGGGTGGGTGTATAGTAGTCCTGAACCCAAAAAAATACTTATAAGATGATGAAAACCAAAATCCCCCAAAAATATATATTAATAAATTGTCCAAAAATATATTTTTATGAAATGTTGAAAAATAGTTAAAAAATAATCTATATATGTGTAATAGTAAGCACTACATACATATATATATATATATATATATATATATATATATATATATATGTAATGTATATGTGTGTGTGAGTGTTAGTATCCGAAATGTAGATCAATTTAAAAGATAAAAGCAGCACAGCTAGAAATATGACAGAATGTTGATATTCTTTAATACATTTTTTATAGCGTAAGCCTACAAAATTAGCCATTGCTTTGTGTGTGTAGTTCAAGTTAAATTGTTGTAACATAGCTACTTTTACATTTTCTAAATGTGTTTTAAGCAATAAATTGTACAACATTTTTTGAACATGTGTTAAGCTATTTCTATAAGAATGAAGCTCTTAACAAAACATAAGCCCTCTGCATGAGCTCCTAGCAGCAAAGTGCTTAAAAGATAAAGTAAAAATTGGTACCATGGGAAGAACACCAGCTGTAGAGCACACAGGTCCATTATGAAAAGTATGGTAGTGGGAAGGGAGAAAATGATTTAATCAGGAGTAAAACCAATTTTATTATAAGGACACGCAGGGGGTGTGGCCCCATAGTGAGAGGGACATTTTAAAATATCTGACAGATTTTAACAATGTAAAACCCAGTCTTTTAAAGTGACAGTAAACCCGTCAGGTTTCCCTTTTTGATGCTATTGTTAACTGTTGACTGTTTTAGTCTTGCCTGCCAGGATGCAGTCAATCTGTTTCAAAAGTGTGCTGGAAAAAAAAAAAGCTAATTGTTTAAATATGATCAATCAAAATGATCACTGCAAAGGAAAGGTCACCTATGCCAGTTCTGGTACAGCTTTAACTAAGGTGCAGGTGATGACCCCAAATGGAAAGCTACTGAAGGACGATTTTCCCATGCCACTTAAAACCCTTATTCACTTTTTAAAGAATAGTTTTAGACATTGCTTTAGTTATTTAATTAGTAACTCATAAGCTGCCAGAGAGACCTGCAGCATATTGCACAGTAATGCACCACAATCCTCTTTGGCAGGCAAAGGGTTAGCAAAGGTTATAAAAGGTGTAATTTTAGTTAGTATATGCTACTTACAGGGTAAGGAAAAGCTGTCTAAACTGATACTAATGAAGCCATATCCGTTCTATACTTCCTAATGATTGTTAAAGAGCAGCAACTCGTTCAGCAACACACCTCTCCAGATAAGAAAATATTGTTTTATTCAGGATAGAGATATAAATAAATAAAAAAAAAACATTTTCTTTTAAATGAAACAATAAATACTACATTTAAACAAACAAACAAAAAAAGTAAAAAAAAAATAGAAAATGAAGCAACAATGGGTTAACAGTGGTTTCATTATTTTTTCTATATTTTGATTGATAGTTTTCCCATTTGAACAATAAAAATAGCAATAGTTAGGAATTAAGCTGTTTCACTTTTTATATAATACATTTAGTAAATGCATCACCTAAGCTGATGATAAATACCAATCAACCTTATAACTGATATGTTTGATGTACTACAACTAGTAATAGGATGAAATATGGGATAATTGTTTCATGTTTTTAATTAGTATTATATGAAAAGTTTGAATATATTTACATTCTCTAGTCAGGGTAACTTTATATTGTTTTCTCTTCAAAAAAATGTATCTGTACTGTGTGTCCTGTCTTTTGTTTCATATCAAATCTGACAGATTTGCAGAGGTGTTTTTGTTCTTTTTTTCCAAAAAAGAATTCTACCTAGCTTACTACAAATGATTTTGAAATAATAATAAAGGAATATCTATTCTTTATTTTTCCTCTAAGCATTTTAGTCCTAGTTCCTACATGTAGTCACAAAAATGATACAATTCATACCTATAATTCCCAAGTACATAGCATAGCTAACATATGTAAAGCAATTGCTGAGTTTCTACTGCTATGTTTAGCATATGTCTCATGTTGGCTCACTAAGGCCTGTAGGTCGGTCCCTTGAGCCAAACATCATTGGCAACTCTTAGCCCCTCAGCCTCAAAAAGCAAATAGCTTTGAATCATGTTGAGCTGTAATACTAATTTCCATGCTGATGCATTATGGGAATAAATGTATCTGACATGCTATGTCAATGGCACTGTCTCTTTGTATCTCTTGTTTTTTTGTTAGCTGCATTCCTACAGATGGTATACCGTTGAAAATGTTCCTTTCCTGGAGAAAAAAAAAAAAAAAAACATGCACAGCACCAAACCTCTAGGTGCAGAAGGCTGTTAACGGTTGCTGATGATAGTAGGCAAACATTAACATAATAATTAGTGTCTTGTAATTGTTTCATTAAAACCAGTTGTTCCATTTCTCCTCGTGTTTTCCCAGAAGAGAAGCTGAATTTGGACGACAGCCAGTGGGAGGACGTCCACGTTGTCACCGGAGCACTCAAGATGTTTTTCAGAGAGCTGCCTGAGCCGTTGTTCCCATTCTGCTTCTTTGAACAGTTTGTGGAAGCAATAAGTAAGTAAGCTTGCTCCCTTAATACCTAAAATGGCAGTAAAATTAAATAAAAATTGTGTATGTAAAACAAAGCTAAAACACATTAATACAATTGCTGGGCATGAGCCAAACAGTTATGATATTTATTTGTATAACAATCAAAATGTAAAAATTGTATTAATGCATTAACACCATTCATTATTTACAGATAATATTTATTTCTGTAAAATATTAGCTACTGCAGTAGCAAATAAAAAAGTAGGGAAATATAACAATAAAATGCAATGAAGATCGATTGCAAGATGAGTTTGCTTCAAGTTAACTATATATATATATGTGTATTTATGTATATATATATATATATATAGAGAGAGAGAGAGAGAGAGAGAGAGAGAGAGAGAGAGAGAGAGAGAGAGAGAGAGAGAGAGAGAGAGAGAGGAGGGGAAAATGTTATTATGGTTTACTAGTAAATAAAAAAAATGTTGCTAGTCGAGATAGAAAAGTTAATAAACCTCTGTAATCTCTTACTAGTCTGGGATTAACCAACTAGTAGAAAATTCCAGCCCTGAGTATGTACTTTATAGTCTGTTCACTAGGGTTCTGCAAACTTTTTTTAAGAAAGATCATACACATTTTTTTTTTTAATTGCTCTTTTGTTAAAACACATTTCAAAATAACAGCAAATGAGCAATTTAAGAGAAAGGCAAGTGCTTATAATTTAAGAAAAATATACACTCACCCGCTAACTCCTCCCCATAGATTTATATGAGGCACACTGATGAAAATTATTATTAGTTATTACTTGAGCGCTAACCCAAACTGCGCTAGACCAACTGCGGTAAAGCAGAAGATGCATTAGAAATAGTTTACCTTACTATGAGTAAGGCCTCATTATCTCAATTATCATCATTCAAAAGGACAAGGTTCAAAACTAGGCAGCACTCATGCAACGCTGTTAAACTGATATGTCTGGGGTGGCGGAAAGGTTATGAAACAGCAGGCTTAAGACTGCTGTTTTATTACTAATGGCTGCAAGCTCATTCATTTGAGTCTGCCCTGCAAGAATATTATAACCAGAATATTAAAATTTACCAACTCAAGGATCGCTATCAATTTGTTCATCAACTGTTGTAAAAACTGGTATCTAGATAATATTATTTTTAACTTTCAGAATTAAATTATCTTTCTATATCAAGAGTGCTCATACTTTAGTGAGATTGGCCTATCTTTTTTTGTGAAGTATGTCATTGAGATGTATTTATGTACAGGTGAACCACGGAGATATTGTGGGTTTGGTTCCAGACCACTATAATAAAGGGGATATAGCAATAAAGTGAGTCACACCATTTTTTTGTTTGCCAGTGCATGTAAAAGTTGTATTTCCACTATACTGTAGTCTATTAAGCGTGCAATAGTATTATGTCTAAAAAATCATTGTACATACCTTAATTAAAAAATACTTTATTGATAGAAAATGCTAACCATTATCAAAGGCTTCAGTGAGTCGTAATCATTTTCTGGTGGTGTGTATATAATGGTGTGTATATATGTGTAGTCGTGTATTTATGTGTTATATGTGTTTATATTTTGTATAAAGAGCAATATCTGTGCTAAACATATGGAAATTTGAGCGTGCATTTAGAATTGATCTTGATTTAACACAGGGACTAATATACTTTTGTATCATCATTGTTTAAACTGAGGCTACTATAGTGCTGCAGAATATTTGCGTGAAACACACATCCCCATTCTCCGAGAGGGAAATAAACTGTCTTGTGATCTACTGGTAGTTCCCATTGTACCTTTAGGGCACACCTGCTTTATATTGTGGGAAGCACAAACTGTTACAAGCAAACCTTCTTAATTGCATGGCTCAAATATATTTTTTAATTGCAAATTTAATAAAGGTTAGAGGCAGATAGTGGGTCGCTTCATATAGAGGAATTACCCTTAGCCATGTTCTGCTTTACAAAAGCATATTTAGATAATGTCACATGAACACCCTTTTTAAATTAATGGAAACATTGTTTTGGTCTAGAAATATAAATAATATAGTAAAATCTCCTTTGCTTTGGATGCGTGGAACTTTCTTGTTTGTTGCTTCTAATAAAAAATAATTGCAATTTAAATATGTTAGATGCAACTTTTTCTTGGTTGACCAACAGTTCAATAATATCTTTCTATGATATTTTTTATGGTACAAAAGGTTCAGTCTGATGACTCTTGCTCTTCTCAATCTGTACACTCTCCCTGGGATAAAGTATACATTTAATAGTGTTTGGAAACTACGTCTATTATGATGACATTCAAACATATGTCTCTTCTGCTATCTTCTTTCCTTCAAGTCACTAATTGTCTCTGGAATTTGTCTGGATGTCATTACATGACTTGCAGATGAGTAATTTATACTAAGGTTTTACTTATCCCATTTTATTACGTGCCCCACACCAAAAATCTCTGGAGGTCTTTGTAGTCCTAACCTCAAGCCATAGACATTGTTTTGCAATCTCTTCCACTCTCCATATCTAAGTACTTGCTCTCATCTACATTGTATAACAAAGCTGCAAACAATGTTGTGAAACAATGCTGCCATAGAGTACTAAAGACACTTGCATGCTCCCGAGCTCTTGTGAGCCTACCTAGATTTAGGGGCATATTTATCGCTTTGTGTTTCCGGCAAGCCTTCAGGCTTGCAGGAAACAGAAGTTATGAAGCAGCGGTCTAAAGAGTGCTGCTCCATAACCTTTCCGCCTGCTCTGAGGCAGCGGACAGCAATCATCAGAAATCAAAACAATCGAATACGATCGGGTTGATTGACATCCCCTGCTAGCGGCCGATTGGCTGCAGGGGCAGAATTGCACCAGCAGTTCGCAAAAACTGCTGTTGCAATGATAAGTGCAGAGAACATATGCTGTCGGCATTTATCGATGTGCAGCGGACATGATCCGCTATATCGGATCATGTCCGCTCACCCAATCATAAATATGCCCCTTACTATTTAATAAAGGATGCCAAGAAAACAAAGCAATTTTGATAATAGAAGTAAATTGGAAAGTTGTTTAAAATTGCATGTTGTATCTGAATTATAAAAGTTTAATTTTGACTTTAATGTCCCTTTAAGAACATAGAAAATCGTTTTGAAAAAGTTCCTTTCCTTAGGGAATTTATGGTTAAGGTCGTATTCTTGTATAGAAATCCTAGCATCAGATCTAAAGATTGTGTTAAGCTGTGTTCTATTCTGCATAGTTTGCATATGCATAATTGTTTTTCTTTTTATCATACATATGCATGTGATTCCAAAAAATGTATCTTTGTGTTTTTTATGTACAGTAAACTTTGTGTTGGAAAAGCCTTTTTCTTTAATTTCTTCTTTCAAATATTGAGTTGTGTTTAGCCTGATATACTTATTTTCCAGCATGTTTGTTCCCAAAACCTCCTATGCCCTTAATGTTTGTGCCAATAAAATGTGCCTATGTAACATATACTTCTTAAAAAAATCACTGCCAGCAAATTTTGGGTTTGGCTGTGTGTACCAAAAGTTGACTCTGAGATCTGGCTGCCGTCATGCATAAAAGGATAAAGAAACATGCATTCAACAAATTTAATAATAAGAAAAATAATGATAATTTCTGATGTGTGATCCTAAACTTCAACATCCTTGTAATAATGGCTGTTAACAATTTATAACTCTGTAGACTTAAATTGAAACATTTATTTGACTAGACAAACAATTTAAGATAACATTCACTTTTTAGAGATCCTTTATAGGTAAAACTGGACAAAGAATAACAATGTCACATTTACTCTACAATCTGGTAGTCTTGAAGAACATGTGCACCTGTCAATGCACTATGTGCAGTCTCTATTTAAAAAAAATATTTTTAATACTTTTAATTGTTGTTTTGAAAGCAAAACGGTATTTGGAAATGCATTGTTATTAACACTACAGATTTTGACTAGAGTAGTAATATAATAATAGTAATTTGCAATTTATATAGCGCTTTTCTCCCTGTGAGGCTCAAAGCACTTTACAATAATACCAACATAAGAGATAAAAGTTAGGAGTTTCTGAAGGTCAGATAAGCGGACTGAATGCCTGATGGAGGAGGTGGGTGTTTAGCTTTTTTGTAAGGATGGTGCCTCTCTGATTGCGCACGTTAAAGAGTTCCAGAAAGTAGGGGCAGCGTGGCCGAATGCTCTGGAGCCCGAGTTTGTACTTATTCTTGGCACTGAAAGGAGGGATGTGTTGGCTGACCTAAGTGAGCGGGATGGGATGTAGGGTGTCAGTAGCTCTTTCAGTTACTGTGGGCCTTGGTTGTTTAAGGCTTTGAAGGTCAGCAGGCCAATTTTAAAATATGTTTGCCATTTCATTGAAAGCCAATTCAGGGAGTTGAGAACAGGTGTTATGTTGCTGGAGCGAGTCTGGCTGCTGTGTTTTGTACCATCTGAAGGCGATGGAGTTCATTTTTTGGGAGGCCCATGTAAAGTGTATTGCAGTAATCTAGCCTAGAGGATACAAATGCATGGATTAATGTTGGCATATCATCCGGTGGAATTAAGTGTTGTATCCTGGCTATGTTGTTTAGATGAAAGTAGGCAGATTTTATTACAGAGGAAATCTGCTGTTTAAAAGATAGTCCAGCATCAATCAGCACTCCAAGGCTTCGTACCTTTGCTGAACTAACGAGTTCAGAGCCTCCAAGCTCCAGGCCAGTTGGGTGAACATGGGATATTTTTGATGCCCGGGGTCCCCTCACCAAGCGTAACTCTGTTTTGTCCGGGTTCACTTTGAGATAGCTAGCATTCATCCATTCTATGAGGTCTGTTAAGCAACTGTTTATGTGGCATGCTGGGTCTGTAGTATCTGGAGCAAAGGAGAAGTAGTGTTGTGTGTCATCAGAGTAACAATGATACCTTAGGTCATGTCAGTTAATGATGACCCTCAGGGGTAGTAACCGACTTCTAAATGTTACTTCATCAAAACCCGAAGCATTTATTTTGAGAGCTATGCATAACAACATGTTTGTACTGATAAAGAGTACTGAAGTGTTTAAGTGTATACATTGGCAGGGAGTCTTAAGATAGCTTGCAACGTAATGTTAGGAACTCTATGGAAGAGTTTAAGAATGATAGGATCAGGAAGTTACAGAGTAGGAACAACATGTAGTTGAGGTTAGTACTTGTTATTCTATGCATTGAGAGCTGCATGACTTAACACTGCTGCATTTACACTTTGTGCTTTATATTTTATATTATTTTAGTTTTTAGATTAAATTTTGTAACATTTAAATTTTGCACTAATTTGTATTTTATTTTGTATACAGCAGTGTATTTAGGATTGTGATTTTACAAATTCTGATTATGCTTCCACAATTTATATGTAACTTTAACAAATTAGGATCATGCTTTGTATATTTATGTGTTTATTGTACAAATTACATTGCACTTTGTATTTTTTGTATTTAAATGGACAGACATGCGATTTTAAACAAAATTCCAATGTACTTTTATCAAATTTGGTTTGCTTTCTTGATATTCTTTGAAAGCTAAACCCAGGTAGGCTCATAAACTGATTTCTACGCTGTTGAAGGCCGCCTCTTATCTCATTGCATTTTAACAGTTTTTCCCAATTAGACAGTGCTAGTTCACGTGTGCCATATAGATAACATTGTGCTCACTCACGCTGAGTTATTTATGAGTCAGCACTAATTGGCTAAAATGCAAGTCTGTCAAAGGAACTGACATAAGAGGTTGGTCTGCAAAGGCTTAGATACAATGTAATCACAGAGGTAAAATGTATATTAATATAAAAGTGTTGGTTATGCAAAACTGGAGTGGGTAATAAAGGGATTATCTATTTTTTTTAAATAATACAAATGTTCAAGTAGACTGCCCCTTTAAAATAATACTGAAAAACTTTCAGCTTAAGTTTTATAGAGAGCTTCATTATATTCTATGGGCCCTATAAGCAAAGATTCTCTTGTCTGAAGAGAAATTTTAGTACAGACTCAACTGGGGCTGAACTCACCTGCATAGAGCTGGCGAGATAATTCATTGAGATCAGCTTGTTTAATGCTTACAACATTTCACAAGACTTGTGACAGACTTTCAGACATACAGACATTCCCTGTTAACTCCCCTGTTCAGCCCAGGGAACTCTCCTGTCCCTCTCACTTTCTGAAGCTATGTTTTATTTTACAATAGAGGAAATACAAAGTGGGATTTAAGTTGTAAAAGATACACTGAAATATACAAAGTATGATCCCAACTTGTTAAAGTAACACCTAAAATATCAAAACATAATTAGAATTGAAAAATCACTGTTGATTCTGAATGTATAAAAATATAAAATAGAAAGTGCAAAGCTTAAATGTACTACTACTGAAAAGAACCAGTCTGAAATGTAGAGTAATATAAAATACAATTCACAAAGTGTAAGTGTAAAAAAACTCTAATTTCATGTAGTTTTATATTGACCTAGGCTTGTCTCTCATTTACCTACAAAAATAAGAAAGATCTTGCAGCGCTGGAGAGTTACATCCATTTTTTTTCAGCATCCAGTGAGTTCAGTCCCTGTGAAGTCTGCACTACAATTTATCTCCAAGCTGGAGCATCTATTATAATCAAGATCTATTGAAAGTAATGGAGCTTGCTGGAAAGGGATGCTTCGCTGTGTAGGACAAAGTTAGCAGTGAGCAGGGGGTGCACTTTAAAATTTAAATCCTGCAGCCAATATAAGTCACATTATGCTGCTTTCTTCATATAGCATCTTACAATCACCCATATTTTCGTATGCATGTGTTTTACTATTAGGGTTATAAGTATTTTGACTGTTTTAAGAGAAGCTCACCACCTTTTAGTTTGCAGGAAAAAACTGTGAGATCTGTAGTGTGAAAACCTTTACAGATTTACGCTGGTATCAGAGAGACAATTTCAAATACACCCATAGATCATCCATGTTCAGCCCATTTTGTGAAAAATTAACAATTATTGTATTGTATTGCATACTTATAAGTATGAATTGCTAAATGATTGTTGCACATACCAGTGTACTTAAATTACAATTTACACTGTACATATTAATGCAATTTATTACCTGTGTAATTTACATACAATTTTTACTTTTTTGATCAAATACGAATTTTGCTGAAGAATTTTGTTGATTTTTGATGCACCTTAACAAAAAAAATTCTGCTTGTGTTTGTGTGAAAGGTTCAATTATTTGTTTTGTAATATTTTTAAAATTCTAATTTTATTGTACATTTTTGTAATGTATGCATCTACTTCCCATACGAAAATGCAATAAAAGCCCCCTTGGCTTTAGATCATTCCACAGGGAAATAAAAGTACTGGCGAGCATTCTTTAATAATCTCGACATCCCAGAGACCTTTAGCTCATCGGACCCTAAGATTGGTGTGTTTTAGGAACTTCATGATAACTCACTTAAGTTGATTTTAAATAGATCTATTTAGCACCTCAGCCTTACCCTTGTTACGTTGATATATATACTGTATATATATATATATATATATATATATATATATATATATATATAATAATTATTATTATTTTTACATTTTTACACTTCAATATCTGTTAAATTGTTTGCCATTGATATACTTGAAAAACCTTTTAGGATTTGTCTTGCAATCCTTTGCTGCATTTGTTACCTGGAAGGAAGAATAAATACCATGCTACTTGAATAATTAAACCCTATGGGGTCGATTTATGAAGCAGCGAATGCTGCTTCTGACCCACTCCGCTATAGTTCTGTCTGAAGTGGAAGTTAAGAAGCAGCAGTCCTAATACCATTTCTCCTTAACTTGTCCGCCAGCTCTGAGGTGGCGGACAGCAATCAGCCCGATTGAATACGATCGGGTTGATTGACACCACCTGCTAGCATATGCTGTCAGCATTTATTGATCTGCGGTGGACATGATACGCTACATCGTATCATGTCTGTCCGCACAATATCAAATTGACCCCCAAGTTTCTCTCTTAATTCTCCCAATATGTTTTTAAAGGGCTACATTGGTTTAAACTTTATTCTTTTATTTTTTGCCCCACATGTCTGCCGAAATTAGTATTTATTCAACAATACTTCAATTGTTTTGCATTTACCCACTATGGGCTAGATTACAAGTGGAGCACCAATTACTGCTTTCTCTAGACTGGTAACTACTACCTTTTCCGCACGTAGGATTGCACTAGTATTACAAGTTGAAAGTAAAACATTATCACTCCAGCGCTAACCCGAAAAGCACAAAAAGTCAAACTTACATTATTGCGTGCCCGATAACCTATTCCCCCATAGAAGTCAATGGAGAAAAAAAAAGTAGAAAACAGCCTATACATGTTATAACCTGAATCTCCATAAGCCCCTACTCTAATAACCCTTAAACCACCACATAGCCCACTGCTAAGTCACCACTACACAATTAACCCCTGAACTGCCAGCCCCCAACGTAAAGTAAACCGCTACTCTATTAACCCTTAAATTGCCAGCCCCCCAACGCAAAATAACCCACTAACCTCTAAAACTCCTAACCTAAAAAACCCTAAGTTAACCCAAAATAGACTAGCCCTACCCTTACCAAAAAAAATGTTAAGGTCGTTTTTTTTTTTTAGTAATTTAAGTTTATATTTTTTTAAGGGAATGGTAGGTTGTTGTTTTTTTTAAACAGTAATGTTAGTTTTTTTTTTTTTTTATTTGGTAGGTTGTTAAGGTTAGATTTTTTTTTACTTTCACGTTTTTTTTTAAAAAGCAGTAAGTTTTTTTGGTAAAGATAAGGTTAGTCTATTTTGTGTTAACTAAGGGGGTATTAGGTTAGGGGTTTATATCTTAGTGGATTATTTTTGCATTGTGGGCTGGTGGTTTAGGGGTTAATTAGTGTAGAAGCTTACTTTGTGATGGGGGTGTGGCGGTTTAGAAGTAAATAGTGTAAAGAGGTAGTTTGTGATGTGGGGGTTGTGGTTTAAAGGTTAATTGTGTAGTTTAGTGCAACTGTTTTCTCCAGAGAAACTCTTTACGTGACCTTTCAATTTGAGCGTTAAATCCAATTGTTTTTGGACAATGCATTTACTTTCTACGTAATAAGAGCGCTTATTACTGCTCAACGCTACCCATAGAAAATATGCGGAGTGTATATTACTGCAAGTTTGCACAAATGAATGTGCGGTAATTTGATTGAGTGTAAAGAACACCACGATCTTGCGATCACATTTAGATTCCCCGCACTAACAATAGTACTCCACTTCTAATTAGTGATATCGCGAATTGTTCGCCAGCGAATAGTTCCCGGCGAACATAGCTTGTTCGTGTTCGCAGCGATGGGCGAACATATGCGATGTTCGATAAGGCCCCTATTCGTCATCATTGAGTAAACTTTGACCCTGTATCTCACAGTCTGCAGACACATTTCAGCCAATCAGCAGCAGACACTCCCTCCCAGACCCTCCCAGCTCCTGGACAGCAGCCATTTTAGATTCATTCAGAAGCTGCATTGTTAGTGAGAGGAGGGACAGTGTAGCTGCTACTGATTTCATATTGAAATTGATAGCTAGGCTAGTGTATTCAGTGTCCACTACAGTCCTGAAGGACTCATCTGATCTCTGCTGTAAGGACAGCACCCCAAAAATCCCTTTTTAGGGCTAGAACATCAATCTTTTTTTTTTTTTTTTGCCTGTGTAATTTTGACTGTGAAACATCAGTCTGCTAGTGTAATCTAATTGCAGTTGCCTGCCTGCCAGCGTGTATGCCAGGACCACTTGCTAAGTCCCACCACTCATATATGTTGTAACAGTAGTATAATTTAAAAAAAAAAAACTTTTTTGACTGTGAAACATCAGTCTGCTAGTGTAATTTAATTGCAGTTGCCTGCCGGCCAGCGTGTGTGCCAGGCCCACTTACCAACTAGTGCCACCACTCATATCTGTTGTAACAGTAGTGTAAATTTTTAAAAAAAAACTTTTTTGACTGTGAAACAACAGTCTGCTAGTGTAATCTAATTGTAGTTGCCTGCCTGGCAGCGTGTGTGCCAGGCCCACTTGCCAACTAGTGCCACCACTCATATCTGTTGTAACAGTAGTGTAATTTTTAAAAAAAAAAAAACTTTTTTGACTGTGATACATCAGTCTGCTAGTGTAATCTAATAGCCATTGCTTGCCTGCCAGCGTGTGTGCCAGGCCCACTTGCCAACTAGTGCCATGACTCATATCTGTTGTAACAGTAGTGTAAATTTTTTTAAAAAAACTTTTTTGACTGTGAAACATCAGTCTGCTAGTGTAATCTAATTGCAGTTGCCTGCCTGCCTTCATGTATGCCAGGCCCACTTGCCAACTAGTGCCACCACTCATATCTGTTGTAACAGTAGTGTAAAAATTAAAAAAAAAAAACTTTTTTGGCTGTAAAACATCAGTCTGCTAGTGTAATCTAATTGTAGTTGCCTGCCTGCCACCGTGTGTGCCAGGCCCACTTGCCAACTAGTGCCACCACTCATATCTGTTGTAACAGTAGTGTAAATTTAAAAAAAAAACTTTTTTGACTGTGAAACATCAGTCTGCTAGTGTAATCTAATTGCAGTTGCCTGCCTGCCAGAGTGTGTGCCAGGCCCACTTGCCAACTAGTGCCACCACTCATATCTGTTGTAACAGTAGTGTAATTTTTTTAAAAAAAAAAAAAAAACTTTTTTGTCTGCGAAACATCAGTCTGCTGGTGAAATCTAATTGCAGTTGCCTGCCTGCCAGCGTGTGTGCCAGACCCACTTGCCAACTAGTGCCACCACTAATATCTGTTGTAACAGTAGTGTAAATTAAAAAAAAAACTTTTTTGACTGTGAAACATGTCTGCTAGTGTAATCTAATTGCAGTTGCCTGCCAGCGTGTGTGCCAGGCCCACTTGCCAACTAGTGCCACCACTCATATCTGTTGTAACAGTAGTGTAATTTAAAAAAAAAAAAAAAAAAAAAATTTTACTGTGAAACATCAGTCTGCTAGTGTAATCTAATTGCAGTTGCCTGCCTGCCAGTGTGTGTGCCAGGCCCACTTGCCAACTAGTGCCACCACTCATATCTGTTGTAACAGTAGTGTAAATTAAAAAAAAAAAAAATTTGGTTGTGAAACATCAGTCTGCTAGTGTAATCTAATTGCAGTTGCCTGCCTGCCAGCGTGTGTGCCAGGCCCACTTGCCAACTAGTGTCACCACTCATATCTGTTGTAACAGTAGTGTAAATTAAAAAAAACAACTTTTTTGACTGTGAAACATGTCTGCTAGTGTAATCTAATTGCAGTTGCCTGCCTGCCAGCGTGTGTGCCAGGCCCACTTGCCAACTAGTGCCACCACTCATATCTGTTGTAACAGTAGTGTAAAATTTTTTTAAAAAAAAACTTTTTTTGACTGTGAAACATCAGTCTGCTAGTGTAATCTAATTGTAGTTGCCTGCCTGCCAGCGTGTGTGCCAGGCCCACTTGCCAACTAGTGCCACCACTCATATCTGTTGTAACAGTAGTGTAAATTTTTTAAAAAAACTTTTTTTACTGTGAAACATCAGTCTGCTAGTGTAATCTAATTGCAGTTGCCTGCCTGCCAGCGTGTGTGCCAGGCCCACTTGCCAACTAGTGCCACCACTCATATCTGTTGTAACAGTAGTGTAAATTTAAAAAAAAAAAAACTTTTTTGACTGTGAAACATCAGTCTGCTAGTGTAATCTAATTGCAGTTGCCTGCCTGCCAGCGTGTGTGCCAGGCCCACTTGCCAACTAGTGCCACCACTCATATCTGTTGTAACAGTAGTGTAAATTTAAAAAAAAAAAACTTTTTTGACTGTGAAACATCAGTCTGCTAGTGTAATCTAATTGCAGTTGCCTGCCTGCCAGCGTGTGTGCCAGGCCCACTTGCCAACTAGTGCCACCACTCATATCTGTTGTAACAGTAGTGTAATTTTTTTTTTTTAAACTTTTTTGACTGTGAAACATCAGTCTGATAGTGTAATCTAATAGCAGTTGCCTGCCTGCCAGCGTGTGTGCCAGGCCCACTTGCCAACTAGTGCCACCACTCATATCTCTTGTAACAGTAGTGTAAATTTAAAAATAAAAACTTTTTTGACTGTGAAACATCAGTCTGCTAGTGTAATCTAATTGTAGTTGCCTGCCTGCCAGCGTGTGTGCCAGGCCCACTTGCCAACTAGTGCCACCACTCATATCTGTTGTAACAGTAGTGTAATTTTTTTTTTTAAACTTTTTTGACTGTGAAACATCATTCTGCTAGTGTAATCTAATAGCAGTTGCCTGCCTGCCAGCGTGTGTGCCAGGCCCACTTGCCAACACTAGTGCCACCACTCATATCTGTTTTAACAGTAGCGTAAATTTTAAAAAAAAACTTTTTTGACTGTGAAACATCAGTCTGCTAGTGTAATCTAATTGCAGTTGCCTGCCTGCCAGCGTGTGTGCCAGGCCCACTTGCCAACTAGTGCCACCACTCATATCTGTTGTAACAGTAGTGTAAATTTAAAAAAAAAAAACTTTTTTGACTGTGAAACATCAGTCTGCTAGTGTAATCTAATTGCAGTTGCCTGCCTGCCAGCGTGTGTGCCAGGCCCACTTGCCAACTAGTGCCACCACTCATATCTGTTGTAACAGTAGTGTAATTTAAAAAAAAAAAAAAAAAAAACTTTTTTGTCTGCGAAACATCAGTCTGCTGGTGAAATCTAATTGCAGTTGCCTGCCTGCCAGCGTGTGTGCCAGACCCACTTGCCAACTAGTGCCACCACTCATATCTCTTGTAACAGTAGTGTAAATTTAAAAATAAAAACTTTTTTGACTGTGAAACATCAGTCTGCTAGTGTAATCTAATAGCAGTTGCCTGCCTGCCAGCGTGTGTGCCAGGCCCACTTGCCAACTAGTGCCACCACTCATATCTCTTGTAACAGTAGTGTAAATTTAAAAATAAAAACTTTTTTGACTGTGAAACATCAGTCTGCTAGTGTAATCTAATTGCAGTTGCTTGCCTGCCAGCGTGTGTGCCAGGCCCACTTGCCAACTAGTGCCACCACTCATATCTGTTGTAACAGTAGTGTAAATTTTTTTTAAAAAAAACTTTTTTGACTGTGAAATATCATTCTGCTAGTGTAATCTAATAGCAGTTGCCTGCCTGCCAGCGTGTGTGCCAGGCCCACTTGCCAACTAGTACCACCACTCATATCTGTTGTAACAGTAGTGTAATTTAAAAAAAAAAAAAACTTTTTTGACTGTGAAACATCAGTCTGCTAGTGTAATCTAATTGCAGTTGCCTGCCTGCCAGCGTGTGTGCCAGGCCCACTTGCCAACTAGTGCCACCACTCATATCTGTTGTAACAGTAGTGTAATTTTTTTTTTTTAATCTTTTTTGACTGTGAAACATCAGTCTGCTAGTGCAATCTAATAGCAGTTGCCTGCCTGCCAGCGTGTGTGCCAGGCCCACTTGCCAACTAGTACCACCACTCATATCTGTTGTAACAGTAGTGTAAATTAAAAAAAAACACTTTTTTGACTGTGAAACATCAGTCTGCTAGTGTAATCTAATTGCAGTTGCCTGCTTGCCAGCATGTGTGCCAGGCTCACAGCGTATACTGTGCCCACTTGCCCAGTGCCACCACTCATATCTTGTTTAATAGTAGTGTAAGTGTACATTTAAAAAAAAATAAACTTTTTTGACTGTGAAACATCAGTCTGCTTTTTTTGTGTCAGGCTCACAGCGTATACTGTGCCCACTTGCCCAGTGCCACCACTCATATATTGTTTAATAGTAGTGTAAGTGTACATTTAAAAAAATAAAACTTTTTGGATTGTGAAATATCAGTCTTCTTTTTTGTGTCAGGCTCACAGCGTATACTGTGCCCACTTGCCCAGTGCCACCACTAATATCTTGTTTAATAGTAGTGTAAGTGTACATTTTAAAAAAAATGACAGGCAGAGGCAGGCCACCCCGCGGGTGCCGTCGTGGTTGTGGTGCTGTGATTCCCTTTGACCCTACAATAATGCCCAGTGTTCAGAGGCCACGTACCATGAACGTGAAAAGTTCTGAGGAGGACCTAGTTGACTGGCTAACACAGGACACCCAATCATCTACAGATTCCGCTCGGAACCTTGGCGCACCATCCACCTCCAGCTTAGCTTCGGGCACCTCTCAAGTTACCACTTGCCCGCCTGCCGCCACCACCAACACTAGCACCACAGCCGCTTTACTTGATCTGTCAGAGGAGTTATTGACACATCAGTTTGAAGAAATTAGTGATGTGCAACCATCATTGACAGAGGATGTAGATAACAGTGATATGTCTCAGTCAGGCAGCATTACAGACATGGACGTATGGTGTGATGATGATGATGTTGAACCCGCTGCTGCTTCCTTTGTTGATTTGTCAGATACAAGTGAAGCGGTTGATGATGATGCGTCTGTGGATGTCACGTGGGTGCCCGCTAGAAGAGAAGAAGAAGAGGGGGAAAGTTCAGATGGGGAGACAGAGAGGAGGAGACGAGTTGGAAGCAGGGGGAGGTCGTCACAAGGAGCTAGTGGCACAGTCAGACAGCATGCATCGGCACCCGGGGTCAGCCAGACAGCATGCCAATCAACGCATGCTGTTGCCATCACCAGAATGCCGTCATCGCAGAGCTCAGCAGTGTGGCATTTTTTTTGTGTGTCTGCCTCTGACAACAGTGATGCCATTTGCAACCTGTGCCAAAAGAAACGGAGTCATGGGAAGTCCAACACACCTAGGTACAACTGCTTTGCGAAGGCACATGATCTACATCACAAACGCCAATGGGATGAACACATGAGTAGAAGCAGCACACAAACTCAAAGCCGCCATCCGCCTCCTAGTCCAACATCTTCAGCCACGTCAACCACTGCTGTCCTCCTTGCCCCTTCTCAACCATCCGCCACTCCATCTCTCTTCCATAGCAGTTCCTGCTCATCTGCCCACAGTCAAGTGTCTGTCAAGGACATGTTTGAGCGTAAGAAGCCAATGTCCCAAAGTCACCCCCTTGCCCGGCGTCTGACAGCTGGCTTGTCTGAACTCTTAGCCCGCCAGCTTTTACCATACAAGCTGGTGGAGTCTGAGGCATTCAAAAAATTTGTAGCTATTGGGACACCGCAGTGGAAGGTACGAAATTTCTTTGCACAAAAGGCAATCCCCAACCTGTACTCGATTGTGCGAAAAGGAAGTAATGGCATGTCTGGCACACAGTGTTGGGACAAGGGTTAATCTGGCCACTGATAGCTGGTCTGCAAAGCATGGTCAGGGCAGATATATCACTTACACTGCGCATTGGGTAAACCTGCTGACGGCTGACAAGCATGGAATGTGTGGCTCTGCAGAGGTGTTGGTGACACCGCCACGATTTGCAGGCAGGCCTGCTGCCACCTCCTCTACTCCTCCTACTCCATCCTCTTCCATAACCTCCTCGGCTGAGTCCTCTTCTGCTGCTGCATCTTGCTCCACATCAACGGCACTATTCCACATCCCAGATACGGCAGTGTCACGCCGTCTTGGGGTTGACTGCCTGAAAGCAGAGAGTCACACCGGAACAGCACCCCTGTCCGCCGTGAATGCACAGGTGGATCAGTGGTTGACTCCGCACCAACTTGAGATCGGCAAAGTGGTTTCTGACAACGGAAGTAATTTGTTGGCGGCATTGAAATTGGGCAAGTTGACAAATGTGCCGTGCATGTGTAATCTGATCGTACAATGCTTTGTGCATAAGTACTCAGGCTTACAGGACGTCCTGAAGCAGGCTAGGAAGGTGTGTGGCCATTTCAGGCTTTCCTACACGGCCATGGCGAATTTTGCAGATATCCAGCGGCAAAACAACATGCCAGTGAGGCGCTTGATTTGCGACAGCCCGACACTTTGGAATTCAACACTCCTAATGTTCGACCGCCTGCTCCAACAAGAAAAAGCCGTTAACGAGTATTTGTATGACCGGGGTGCTAGGACAGCCTCTGCGGAGCTGGGATTTTTTTGCCATGTTACTGGACGCTCATGCGCAGTGCCTGTAGGCTCATGCATCCTTTTGAGGAGGTGACAAATCTAGTCAGTCACACCGAAGGCACCATCAGTGACATCATACCATATGTTTTCTTCCTGGAGCGTGCCCTGTGAAGAGTGCTGGATCAGGCCGTAGATGAGCATGAAGAGGAAGAGAAAGAGTTGTGGTCACCATCACCACCAGAAACAGCCTTATCAGCATCGCTTGCTGGACCAGCGGCAACGCTGGAAGAGGAGTCAGAGGAGGAATGTGGCTTTGAGGAGGAGGAGGAGGAGGAAGACCAACCACAACAGGCATCCCAGGGTGCTTGTTGTCACCTATCTGGTACCCGTGGTGTTGTACGTGGCTGGGGGGGAAGAAGATACCTTCAGTGAGATCACTGAGGACGAGGAACAGGACATGAGTAGCTCGGCACCCAACATTGTGCAAATGGGGTCTTTCATGCTGTCGTGCCTGTTGTGTGACCCTCGTATAAAAAAGCTGAAGGAGAAGGACCTGTACTGGGTGTCCATGCTACTAGACCCCCGGTATAAGCATAAAGTGCCTGAAATGTTACCAAATTCCCGCAAGTCGGAAAGGATGCAGCAGTTCCAAAATAAATTAAAAAGTATGCTTTACAAAGCGTATAAGGGTGATGTCACAGCACAACGGGAATCTAACAGGGGAAGAGGTGAAAGTAATCCTCCGACTCCCACGACCACGCTGGCAAGGACAGGACGCTTTACAGATATGTTGTTGATGGAGGACATGTGGAGCTTTTTAACTCCTATGCATCGCCACAGCCCTTCGGGGTCCACCCTCAGAGAACGACTCAACCTACAGGTAGCAGACTATCTCGCCTTAACTGCAGATCTCAACACTCTGAGAAGCGATGAACCCCTTGACTACTGGGTGTGCAGGCTTGACCTGTGGCCTGAGCTATCCCAATTTGCGATAGAACTTCTGGCCTACCCCGCTTCAAGTGTCCTGTCAGAAAGGACCTTCAGTGCAGCAGGAGGTATTGTCACTGAGAAGAGAAGTCGCCTAGGTCAAAAGAGTCTAGATTACCTCACCTTTATTAAGATGAATGAGGGATGGATCCCAAAGGGACTGACATTGGGCGATACATTCGAGTAAAAAAGGCCTGATGAGATTATCTGCCTTGGGCTATAAATGGTCCACAAGCTGCTGTATGTTATCTTCAAATGCCGGATGACTTGCGTGACTTATCCGCCACCAACTAGGGTTCAAGCCGCAATGTTTTAGGGCACTTTCTGCCAGGGAAACAAACATCAATTTTTCTGGCCGCTGCTACACAGCGGCTGCAACAGCAGCGGCTGCAACAATACCTAATTTTTCAGGCATGTGTACATGCCAAATTTTTCTGGCCTCTGGTGCTGCACTGTGGCTTCAAAAAACAAAACAAAAAAAAGGCACGTAACAGGGATTAAAGTGATAGGAATAGTACTACTTAACACACCACTCCTATCTGGTGGCACATTAGATTGCACGCGCAGTGCCCCAATATTTGAAGTAGGAGGACCGACCAAGCATCTTTTTCCATCTCCTGGTTCCTAAAATCCATGCCATATACACGTCCCCTGATAGGGGATGTAACAGGGATTAAACTGATAAGAATAGTACTACTTAACACACCACTCATATCTGGTGGCACAGTAGATTGCACACGCAGTGCCCCAAATTTGAAGTAGGAGGACCGACCAAGCATCTTTTTCCATCTCCCGGTACCTAAAATCCATGCCATATACACGTCCCCTGATAGGGTACACCGCAGTGGAAGGTACCCGGATGAAATTTCTTTGCACAAAAGGCAATCCCCAACCTGTACTCGATTGTGCAAAAGGAAGTAACCTTACCATGGGTCCCAGACCACACGTCTTGTAATTCTCTGTCTGGGAAATTAACTATCTATCAAATCTATCTATTTATCTATCAAATCTATCTATCGTATCTATCAAATGTATCTATTGCATCTATTGATCTATCTAATCTATGTATCTATCTATCTATCAAATCTATCTATCTCGTGGCCGGACCGACCAACCACCGTTTTCCATCTCCCGGTTCCTAAAATCCATGCCATATACACGTGCCCTGATAGGGGACGTAACAGGGATTAAACTGATAAGAATAGTACTACTTAACACACCACTCATATCTGGTGGCACAGTAGAATGCACGTGCAGTGCCCCAAATTTGAAGTAGGAGGACTGACCAAGCATCTTTTTCCATCTCCCGGTTCCTAAAATCCATGCTATTTACACGACCCCTGATAGTGGACACCGCAGTGGAAGGTACCCGGCCGAAATTTCTTTGCACAAAAGACAATCCCCAACCTGTATTCGATTATGCAAAAGGAAGTAACCTTACCATGGGTCCCAGACCGCACGTCTTGTAATTCTCTGTCTGGGAAATTATCTATCTATCAAATCTATCTATTTATCTATCAAATCTATCTATCTATCTATCGTATCTATCAAATGTAATCTATTGCATCTATTGATCTATCTATCTAATCTATGTATCTATCTATCTATCTATCTATCAAATCTATCTATCTCGTGGCCGGACCGACCAAGCATCTTTTTCCATCTCCTGGTTCCTAAAATCCATGCCATATACATGTACCCTGATAGGGGACGTAACAGGTATTAAACTGATAAGAATAGTACTACTTGACAGACCACTCATATCTGTTGGCACAGTAGATTGCACGCGGTGCTCTGACAAAATGCAGAAGGACATTTGGCAGACGGACATTTGGCAGATGGACATTTGGCTGACAGATAAAAAGCTAAAGAATGTTCCGATTTCGGCCGAGGGCAGATACATTCCAGAGTGCTCTGTTCTAATCAGAGCCTCGGGCGCCGCAACTGCCTCTGGGAACCTTTCCATGGGTCCCAGACCGCACGTCTTGTAATTCTCTGTCTGGGAAATTATCTATCTATCAAATCTATCTATTGATCTATCAAATCTATCTATCTATCATATCTATCAAATGTATCTATTGCATATATTGATCTATCTATCTAATCTATGTATCTATCTATCTATCAAATCTATCTATCTCATGGCCGGACCGACCAAGCATCTTTTTCCATCTCCCGGTTCCTAAAATCCATGCCATATACACGTCCCCTGATAGGGGACATAACAGGGATTAAACTGATAAGAATAGTACTACTTAACACACCACTCATATCTGGTGGCACAGTAGATTGCACGCGCAGTGCCCCACATTTCAAGTAGGAGGACCGACCAAGCATCATTTTCCATCTCCCAGTTCCTAAAATCCATGCCATATACACGTCCCTTGATAGGGGACGTAACAGGGATTAAACTGATAAGAATAGTACTACTTAACACACCACTCATATCTGGTGGCACAGTAGATTGCACGCGGTGCTCTGACAAAATGCAGAAGGACATTTGGCAGACGGACATTTGGCAGACGGACATTTTGCCGACAGGCAGTAAGCAAAAGAATGTTCTGATTTCGGCCGAGGGCAGATACGTTCCAGAGTGCTCTGTTCTAATCAGAGCCTTGGGCGCTGCAACTGCCTCTGGGAACCTTACCATGGGTTTCAGACCGCACGTCTTGTAATTCTCTATCTGGGAAATTATCTATCAAATCTATATATTGATCTATCAAATGTATCTATCTATCTATCTATCGTATCTATCAAATGTATCTATTGCATCTATTGATCTATCTATCTAATCTATGTATCTATCTATCTATCTATCAAATCTATCTCGTGGCAATGGGGAGTTTGCAGTTGTGCAAATGGACTGTTTGCGGTTGTTTGCGGTGCGTTAAAAGGGGAGTTTGGTCTGTCACTGTGAAGCGGGCATAACCCTTACATTACCTGATCGATACAACATCATACCTGATGTTTTAAAGCACGTTATTCCAAACAATTTAGGAATGTTAGGTGATTTATGCCCTTTATGGATTAAAACCAGACTCTGCATCAACTATGTAATTTTCCGTGGGAGTTTTGCCATGGATCCCCCTCCGGCATGCCACAGTCCATGTGTTAGTACCCTTGAAACAACTTTTCCATCACTATTGTGGCCAAAAAGAGTCCCTGTGTGTTTTAAAATTCGCCTGCCTATTGAAGTCAATGGCGGTTCGCCCGGTTCGCCTGTTCGCGAACACTTGTGGAAGTTCACGTCCGCCGTTCGCGAACGGAAATTTTAAGTTTGCGACATCACTATTCACTACTTAATCTAGCCCTGTGTTTTTACTTGACAATATGTTGTCCAAATTTATAATTCCAGTGTAAGAGTACATACAATCATTGCAATTTCTTTTTAAAATTAAGGGGTCTGGATGGGTCATTGTAATATTACCTAATAGTTTTAACTTCTTTGCTTGATATTATTTCTGTATTATTTGATAACAATAAGTGCAATATAGATTTTTTCCCAGTTGGTTCTTCTATTAATTCAAACTTGTAGTTATATTTGAGGGCATTCAGAAATCTCCCTTAGCTGAAATCATAGTTTCATTATCTTACTCTATTTGAAGGTAATTAAAATCTCTGATAATTAAATCACGGGTATTATTTGCAGCCTTCCCGTTTGCATTAAAAGGGAAATGAATATGGTGTTATAGAAAAACCCATAGAATAGACATAAATTCAAAGGCACCCTAGCAGTAAACGCCAGTACCTTGGGCAGGGTACCAAAAAAAAAAAAGTAAGTATAATTTTTGCACAGTAAAAAAAAAAAAAAAAAAAGTAAGGATGAGTAAAAAGCAAAAAAAAAAAAAAAAAAACAGAAATACAGACAGCTAGAAAATACAAATGTTCATTAAGCACTAAAATTGCCTTACATTTTCATATTGGCAGTCTGTAAGCCAGTATCTAAGATGGGGGTGACCAGTGGGGTGTGAGAAGGGAAGAGAGCTGTTTGGGACGAATCAGGGGGTGGGAGGTGTCAGGTGGGAGGGTAATCTCTACACTAAAGCTAAAATTAACCTTACAAACTAACTGATTAACCCCTTCATTGCCAGGAATTTTAGAGGTGTGGTGAGCAACTGCAGTTAGCAGCCTTTTAATTACCAAAAGGCAATGGCAAAGCCATGCATGTCTGCTATTTCTAAACAAAGGGAATCCCAGAGAATCTTTTACAAACATTTGTGTCATGATTGCACAAGTGGTAGGTAAATAGTTTCAGTGAGAAACCCAAAGCCTATGAAAAAAAATAATATTTTAATATGATCACATTTGGCTGTGAAATGAGGGCATAAAGTATACCAAAATGGACCTAGATACGCCTAGATTTAGAGTTCTGCGTTAGCTGTCAAAAGCAGCGTTAAGGGCTCCTAACGCTGCTTTTTACCGCCCGCTGGTATTTAGAGTCAGTCAGGAAAGGGTCTAACGCTCACTTTCCAGCCGCGACTTTTCCATACCGCAGATCCCCTTACGCCAATTGCGTATCCTATCTTTTCAATGGGATCTTCCTAACGCTGGTATTTAGAGTCTTGGCTGAAGTGAGCGGTAGACCCTCTACTGACAAGACTCCAGCCGCAGAAAAAAGTCAGGAGTTAAGAGCTTTCTGGGCTAACGCCGGTTTATAAAGCTCTTAACTACTGTGCTCTAAAGTACACTAACACTCATAAGCTACCTATGTACCCCTAAACCGAGGTCCCCCCACATCGCCGCCACTCTAATATTTTTTTAACCCCTAATCTGCCGACCGGACACCGCCGCCACCTACATTATCCCTATAAACCCCTAATCTGCTGCCCCTAACACCGCCGACACCTACATAGTATTTATTAACCCTTAAAGTGCCCCCGCCCAACGTCGCCGCTACCTACCTACACTTATTAACCCCTAATCTGCTGACCGGACCTCACCACTACTCTAATAAATGTATTAACCCCTAAACCGCCTCACTCCCGCCTCGCAAACCCTATAATAAATTTTATTAACCCCTAATCTGCCCTCCCTAACATCTGCAACACCTAACTTCAAGTATTAACCCCTAATCTGCAGACCGGACCTCGCCGCTACTCTAATAAATGTATTAACCCCTAAAGCTAAGTCTAACCCTAACCCTAACACCCCCCCTAAGTTAAATATAATTTTAATCTAACAAAATAAATTTCTTATTAAATAAATTAATCCTATTTAAAGCTAAATACTTACCTGTAAAATAAACCCTAATATAGCTACAATATAAATAATAATTATATTGTAGCTATTTTAGGATTTATATTTATTTTACAGGCAACTTTGTATTTATTTTAACTAGGTACAATAGCTATTAAATAGTTATTTACTATTTAATAGCTACTTAGTTAAAATAATTACAAAATTACCTGTAAAATAAATCCTAACCTAAGTTACATTTAAACCTAACACTACACTATCAATAAATAAATTAAATAAATTAACTACAATTACCTACAATTAAATCAACTAAACTACTAAACTAAATTACAAAAAAAACCAACACTAAATTACAAAAAAAAAGATTACACGAATTTTAAACTAATTACACCTACTCTATGCCCCCTAAAAAAATAGCAAAGCCCCCCAAAATAAAAAATGCCCTACCCTATTCTAAAATAAAAAGTTAACAGCTCTATTACCTTACCAGCCCTTAAAAGGGCTTTTTGCGGAGCATGCCCCAAAGAAATCAGCTCTTTTGCCTGTAAAAAAACATACAATACCCCCCCAACATTACAACCCACCACCCACATACCCCTACTCTAACCCACCCAAACCCCCCTTAAAAAACCTAACACTAAGCCCCTGAAGATCTCCCTACCTTGTATTCACCCAGCCGGGTATCACCGATCCGTCCAGAAGAGGGTCCGAAGTCTTCATCCTATGCGGCCAGAAGAGGTCCTCCAGAGGGTCCGAAGTCTTCATCCTATCCGGCCAGAAGAGGTCCTCCAGAGGGTCTGAAGTCTTCATCCAGACGGCATCTGCTATCTTCTTCCATCCGGAGCGCGTCCATCTTGAAGCAGCCGACGCGAAGCCATCCTTCCTCACCGACGGACTAACGACAAATGAAGGTTCCTTTAAATGACGTCATCCAAGATAGTGTCCCTTGAATTCCGATTGGCTGATAGAATTCTATCAGCCAATCGGAATTAAGGTAGTTAAAATCTGTTTGGCTGATAGAATCAGCCAATCAGATTCAAGTTCAATCCGATTGGCTGATTGGATCAGCTAATCAGATTGAGCTCGCATTCTATTGGCTGTTCCGATCAGCCAATAGAATGCAAGCTCAATCTGATTGGCTGATGGGATCAGCCAATTCGATTGAACTTGAATCTGATTGGCTGATTCAATCAGATTTTTCCTACCTTAATTCCGATTGGCTGATAGAATCCTATCAGCCAATCGGAATTCGATGGACGCCATCTTGGATGATGCCATTTAAAAGAACTTTCATTTGTCGTTAGTCCGTCGGTGAGGAAGGATGGCTCCGCGTCGGCTGCTTCAAGATGGACCCGCTCCGCTCCAGATGGAAGAAGATAGAAGATGCCGTCTGGGTGAAGACTTCCAACCCTCTGGAGGACCTCTTCTGGCCGGATAGGATGAAGACTTCGGACCCTCTGGAGGACCTCTTCTGGCTGGGAAGGCCAGTATGTAGGTTATTGCAGTAGTCAAGTCGGGAAATAACAAGGGAATGGATAATTTGCTTTGTGGTGTTAGCACTCAGAAAATGGCACTTGTACCAAGATTATATAGGTGTAATGTTGGTATTAAAAGATGATTGTCAAAATAAGGAAACAAGGTGGCTGAAGATCAGACATTAGGGAAGATTAGCTAACAAATAATAGTTTCTTTTTATCAATGAATAGGACTTGCATAAAGGAGTAACTTTGGAAGCAGAATGTGATTGATAGATTAAATAGTTATGTAAAAAAAATTATGTGTGCCAGGAAAGACCTTCTTTAATGCCTTTTAGAGTATTTTATTTGAGAAATAGAGAAAAAGCTTAGATCACTCTCTGTTCACAAATATTTGGGGAAAAGATATGAAATATAATGGGTTTCATTCTCTTTAAGAGTCTTGTGGTTTTTGCTGAGTGTTCAATATGATTATGCATAAGTGGAAACAAGAATGAGTGAGGGGTATGGATTTGGGTCTTTATTCATTATGGACCATTGCAATAACAAGATTCCATTGAGCTATAATTTTGGTGGCAAGGCGTAATAAGTTAATTTGTTTGTTCTTTTTTGTGAGACATATAAGTTTGATAGATAAAGTTTAAATATTTTCAAATTACATATATATATATATATATATATATATATATATATATATATATATATATATATATGTGTGTAATGGTACAATATTCACTAAAATTAAATAGAACATATTTTATGATTTTATTTTGATCTCACCTTATTAACATTTTTTTTATTAATAATCACGAGTTAGAAAGTAAACAATGTAACAAAAAGCTTTACTATATAGCAAAACTCTAAACTTGCAATTTTGCTATAATTTTTGCTATCCTAAATTTCCTTGCAGATGCTTGGCCTGTCTCCTAACTCATGCTAATTATATTCATAATTAAATGTTAAACAAGAATTGACTGAAGCCAACTGGCTTGCACAGGTGTCTTTGTGTATGAATGGCTTACTGCATATACAATAAATCTTTGGGCCCCAATAGGCCATTGTAAGGAGCCACTCAAGGTGAAAACCAAGAGTTTAGAGAAAAATACACCATTGTCAAACTGTGAAGAAATAAGTGTACTGAAGGTCAAAAAGTAGTGACTGAACTTGCAAAACAATAAAAAAAAAATGCATCTGTTTTTTTTTTTCATCACAAAATATTACTTTGTCCTTTGATTTTTGTTTGTGTGTGTTTGCACATGTAATTAAATAGTATATATTATAATCAAAGTATTTACTGTCCCTTTAATCTCCAGCAATGAAAATGTGTTTTTTTTTTCTGTAACAGCAATCAAAATGTTAAACTCTTTGCTTAAAAAATTAGCGACCATCAACACAGTACATAACTGTTTTCCTGCATGCATTGTCATTATGGCATCAAATGGAGAAATGTGAAACTAGTCTTTTTGATTAAATAGTGATCTTGCCAGATATCTATATTGGAATATGGATATATTTTTTAAAGTAATTATATCCCCTTTTCCGCACCTTGTTTTCAAGAGGCAATGTATCTAATTTGTCTAACATTCCTTATAGCTTAAATCCACAATTCAGTTTATTAATTTTGTAGGGCTTGCCTGAACGGCCAAATAGAGCTGCAACAACTAATCGGCATAATCGATAATAATCGATTATGAAAATAGTTGTCAACTAATCTCAAAATCGATTAGTTGGTTTGCAATTAGTTGGTCTGTGCATAGAACTAGCTGTTTTACTCCAATGAGCTCCTTCACATGGTATTGTGTTCTATGGTTATGCCCTAAGCCTAAAGGACTATAAGTTTATTTTTAAGTTTATAACTACTCCTGTCTTATGTGCAACCTAGAAATAAAATAGGAGTCATAATTTGGATTGTTGATATTAAATCAGGTGATTTGAGACTATGCTTTGCATAATACAGTGCCGAGCTTGTTATTTACACCTAACCCTAGATTGATGGCATTTGTTATATGAATTGATGTCACTATTACCTGTTTGCAAAAAAATTGTGGATCTATTGCTATTGATGATTATATGTACTCTATAGATAAATGTGTTAGGCTGGGTCCTGTTACTGATATATATGGGCCTATTTATCAAGCCGTCAGCTTTCTTGCATTCAACGGCACCAATAAACTCTCCTAAGATCGCCTAACATCGCTGCCGCGGACCTGAATACGCTCTCCGAAGTTACCAAAAAAGCTGTCAAAAAGCCACGCACCAAGTACGGGGCGATGAGCAGCGGACTGTTGTTAACTAACAGTCATCGATCTCGCTGCTCCTCGGCTTTTTCACAGCTTTATTGGTATACTGTCACTAAACACCCACACTATACTACCCTGTTTTACCCCTATCCCACTGCTCACGGACCCCGCCGCAACTAAATAAAGTTATTAAACCCTAAACCGCCGCTCCCGGAGCCCACCACCACTCTAATAAATTTATTAACCCCTATCCTGCTGCTCCCGGAGCCCATCGCCACTCTAATAAATTTATTAACCCCTATCCTGCTGCTCCCGGAGCCCACCGCAACTCTAATAAATGTATTAACCCCTATCCTGCCGCTCCCAGAGCCACCGACACCTACATTATGTTATTAACCCCTAATCTGCCCCCCTACACCGCCGCCACCTACTTTATACTTATTAAACCCTAATCGGCCGTCCCCAACGTCGCCACCACTATATTAAATTTATTAACCCCTAAACCTAAGTCTAACCCAAACACCCCCTAACTTAAATATAATTTAATTAAATCTAAATAAAATTCCTATCATTACCTAAATTATTCTTATTTAAAACTAAATACTTACCTATAAAATACACCCTAAGATAGCTACAATATAACTATAAAATAACTAATAGATATACTAATAACTAATAGCTAAAATAAATACAAATTGACCTGTAAAATAAATCCTAACCTATGTTACACTAACACCTAACACTACACTACAATTAAATAAATTACATAAAAACAATTAACTAAATTATATAAAATTATCTAAAGAAAAAATTACAGAAAATTACAGAAAATAATAAACAAATTACAAGATATTTAAACTAATTACACCTAATCTAATAGCCCTATTAAAATAAAAAAATCCCCCCCAAAATAAAAAAACCCTAGCCTAAACTAAACTATCAATAGCCCTTAAAATGACCTTTTGCAGGGCATTGCCCCAAAGAAATCAGCACTTTTACCTGTAAAAAAAAAAAATACAAACAACCCCCCCAACAGTGAAACCCGACCACCCACACAACCAACCCCCCCAAAAAAAAACTAACTCAAAAAACCTAAGCTCCCCATTGTCATGAAAAGGGCATTTGGATGGGCATTTAGCTCTTTTGCGGCCCAAAGCCCTAACCTAAAAATAAAACCCACCCAATACACCCTTAAAAAAACCTAACACTAACCCCCTGAAGATCGACTTACCAGGAGACGTCTTCATCCAAGCCGGGCGAAGTGGTCCTCCAGACGGGCAGAAGTCTTCATCCAAGCCGGGCATAAGTGGTCCTTCAGCTGGGCAGAAGTCTTCATACCAGCCGGGCAGAAGTGGTCCTCCAGACGGCATCTTCTATCTTAATCCATCCAGCGCGGAGCGTGTCCATCTTCAAGACATCCGACGTGGAGCATCTTCTTCTGCCGACGACTACCCGACGAATGAAGGTTCCTTTAAGTGACACCATCCAAGATGGCGTCCCTTAGATTCCGATTGGCTGATAGATTTCTATCAGCCAATCGGAATTAAGATAGAAAAAATACTATTGACTGATGCAATCAGCCAATAGGATTGAAGTCCAATCCAATTGTCTAATCCAATCAGCCAATAGGATTGAGCTTGCATTGCATCAGCCAATAGGATTTTTTCTACCTTAATTCCGATTGGCTGATAGAATTCTATCACCCAATCGGAATCTAAGGGACGCCATCTTGGATGACGTCACTTAAAGGAACCTTCATTAGTCGTCGGCAGAAGAGGATGCTCCGCATCGGATGCCTTGAAGATGGACCCGCTCTGTGTTGGATGGATGAAGATAGAAGATGCCGTCTGGAGGACCACTTCTACCCAGCTTGGATGAAGACTTCTGCCCGTCTGGAGTACCACTTCTGCCCGGCTTGGATAGAGACTTCTGCCCGTCTGGAGGACCACTTTGCCCGGCTTGGATGAAGACTTCTCCCGGTAAGTCGATCTTCAGGGGGTTAGTGTTAGGTTTTTTTAAGGGTGTTTTGGGTGGGTTTTATTTTTAGGTTAGGGCTTTGGGTCGAAAAAGAGCTAACCGCCCTTTTAAGGGCAATGCCCATCTAAATGCCCTTTTCAGGGCAATGGTGAGCTTAGGTTTTTTTAGTTCGTTTTTTTGCTGGGGTTGGTTGTGTGGGTGGTGGGTTTTACTGTTGGGGGGGTGTTTGTATTTTTTTTTTACAGGTAAAAGAGCTGATTACTTTGGGGCAATTCCCCACAAAAGGCCCTTTTAAAGGCTATTGGTAGTTTAGTTTAGGCTAGGGGTTTTGTTTATTTTGGGGGGCTTTTTTATTTTGATAGGGCTATTAGATTAGGTGTAATTTGTTTAAAGATCTGATAATTTGTTATTTATTTTCTGTAATTTAGTGTCTGTTTGTTTTTTTGTACTTTAGATAATTGTATTTAATTTATGTAATTTATTTAATTGTAGTATAATGTTAGGTGTTATTGTTAGGTTAGGTTTTATTTTAAGGTAAATTTGTATTTATTTTAGCTAGGTAGTTATTAAATAGTTAATAACTATTTACTAACTATTCTACCTAGTTAAAATAAATACAAACTTGCCTGTAAAATAAAAAATAAACCATAAGCTAGCTACAATGTAACTATTAGTTATATTGTAGCTATCTTAGGGTTTATTTTACAGGTAAGTATTTAGTTTTAAATAGGAATAATTTAGGTAATGATAGGCGGTGTTGGGGGGGGCAGATTAGGGGTTAATAGTATAATGTAGGTTGCGGCGGTGTAGGGGCGGCAGATTAGGAGTTAATAAGTATAATGTAGGTGGTGTCGGGGGGGGCAGATTAGGGGTTAATAAGTATAATGTAGGTGGTGGTGCTGTAGGGGGTGGCAGATTAGGGGTGTTTAGACTCGGGGTACATGTAGGGTGTTAGGTGTAAACGTAACTTTATTCTCCCATAGGAATCAATGGGATATCGGGCAGCAGCAAACATAGCTTTCGCTGCTTTCAGACTCCCAGTGATTCCTATGGCATCCGCCTCTTCCAGGGTGGCGGATAGAAAACCAGGTACGCAGGGCCAGAATAGTGCCGAGCATACCTGGTAGAAATTTGATAACTAGTAGTCAGATAGTGCCGAATTTGCATTCGGAACATCTGTAGTGACGTAAGCATCGATCTGTGTCGGACTGCAACCGGCGGATCGTATGTTACATCACAAAATTCTACTTTTACCGGTCTGTAGCCTTTGATAAATAAGGCAAATCAAGCTCTCCACAATTTCGCTGCGGAGTTCCAGCGTATTTTGATAACTAGAGGCCATATTCTTTAGCCCGTTTGCCTTTTTTTGTTTTTTTATATTTTTAATTAATTAGAATATGTACTAAATTCAACCTCTGTAAGTATATATCTGTTATTGTAAGAGTGCACTAGATATTTTTTCCCTTAACCTTATATATAGCTGGTTGTTTGCCATTGCATATAGACATTCAAGATATTGTCAGAATGAAGTACAGGCTTTCATTGTTAAGAGGCCCCTTGCATTGGTGGAGAGCTAGCAAAGATAAATAGCCCACCTTGGTGAAATTGGCAAAACCCTACTTATGCATCTCAGGCACCTCAACACCATATGAGCACATCTTCTCTGCTGCAGGCCAAATAGCTTGTAAAAAAGAGATCCAGCCTCAGCCAGGAGCATGTGGTCATGTTGACAGTTTTGCATTTCAATGCAAAGTTTCTGAAAGAGTGAATAACAGAATGTTATAAACAGTGGTAGTTTATCTCTTACTAGTTCTACCTATTTTCAAATAGTTTGTGGTTTTGTTTTGCTTAATTATAAAAATTTGTTCTGCTGTTATTTATAACACTCAGTATGTGGATTTTAATTTTAAATATAGGAAAAAAATGATTTTTTTTTCTCCGATTAGTCGATTAATCGAAAAAATAATCGGCCGATTAATCGAAAAAATAATCTGCCGATTAATCGATAATGAAAATAATCGTTAGTTGCAGCAATTTATTAGTTTCTTTTGTACACCGAGTCCTTAATAAGAAATTCTATACAGAATGTATCATAACTTTTCCTTTTCTTCCTACTAATTTATGGCCATTGCTGAAATAAATCCTGCAGCACAAATGAATGGCACCCATGACTGTAGCACATGGAGATGTAATCGAAAAATGATGTCATGCAACAAGTCAAGAAGAAGATAAATAAGAAACATGCCTGAAAATAGCATATATACAGTACATAGATATAAATAATGATGTAGAAACTCAAATTCATTGGTGCAAGCAATATATAGATGTTCCTTTTAGAACTACATTTGCTTTTTTTGAATTTGGTATTTTTTAAAATGACCAAGAACTATTTTAAGCGCATTTTATTTTTGAAATATTTCCAACAGGCCTATTAAGATTAACAGCTGAGGTTAACAATGTACAATCATAGTAATAAAACATACAGATAAAAAAGTATAACCACTTAGTATTGGGAAATACCAGTGTTCTATGCCAAAAAACTTCATACATATATTAATGAAACCTTTTGACTCAGTGAATACTTTTTACCAAAATAACTTTAATATTTAAGAGATTTTACAGCTGGATTTTCTCTGGTTTATCAATGTTACTTGAAGACAATTTATTTCAAATCTGCTAAAAGTGTTAGTGAACATTATTAAAGAGAATTTATATTAAGAATCAACTTTATTAATTCTCTAAAAAAAAACAGTATAACCTCTATATACAGGAAAGAATCAGTAGCCGAGGAAACAAGACTGAATTCAGTAGCAGATGTCAAGGTCTGCAGGAAATGTCCAGCTAGTTTAATTTTGCACATGTTTCTGAACATCTAAAATGAATATTTTGTGTCATAATTTACAAGCAAATCAGCACTAATAAATCAGAATCATGTAAGAAGTCATGTTGATTATATTCAAGTTCCTTAAAATGTATGATAGTAATTTATTTTTACAGTACAGTTTTGCTGTTATCTTCTAAAGCGCTGTCACTTTGAGATATCCAGGCAACATTAAATAGAAGGTCAAAAATGACCCTGTGAAGATTTTAAAAGTTTTTTTTTTTCTCTAGATATACATGTGTAAGTGGCTATTTGTTTCATTTAATAGCAGAGGTCACTCTATAAACAAACTTTGGGATCTCCATTAAAAATGTTTTGTCTTTGATCGGCTTTAATCCTATGATTAAGTGCTCAAGAGAGCACAAAACTAGTCAGGGTGTTTCCTTGCCTTGTACCTTGGTTTTAATGATGCTTCAATAAAGAGTTTTTCTTTTAACTTCAGCCCTTCTGATGCCTCTTGTTGTGCGGCTGTTTGCTTCTTGATTTCGATCGGCTTTACTTATGTACCTCCTCAGGTTATCACTTTTCATCTGTGATAACATCAAGAATTCCAATTTTAAAACAATATTGAAATTACGTCTTACTAGGTGTAAAGGAAAAAAAAACTTTATGTAAAAAAAATTCTACATACATTTAACCCCTTAACGACCAGTGACATACCTTATACGTCAGCTATAAGACTGCTAATTCATGAGGGCCATATACTGCTCATGCTCGTGGGTTGTGGCTGACACTGCACTAATTGACTAAAAAACGCAAGTTAATAGATAATAAATAAATAACCATGTGATCAGGTGGCTATTAAAAAAATCTTAGATACAAGGTAATCAGAGGTTAAAAGTATATTAATATAAACATGATGGCTGTGCAAAAACTGAGGAATGGGTAATAAAAGGATTATCTATCTTTTTAAACAATACAGTTTTTGGAGTTGACTGTCCCTTTAATGAATTCTGGCGCAAAGAGAAACTGCAAACTCGCATTCACTTGTAATAGCTGGTTATTTAACATGCACCTGTAATTTGTCTATGGAAGGGAAGCTTATACTTTTTTGTTTTGCCAAGATTTAAAATTCTGTGAGTGCAGTTTTATTTTACATTTATGAATTTCCTGTACCAACATCCTGGTCGATGGCCTGTTTGTTTATGCCAGGGCAGATCCCACATTTGGATATATTATTGTATATATTCATTTGCTAACTATAGAAAACAAAAATGTAAAAATTATTGAGTAATGTGCACTAACTAAAGGGAAAAAAATCTACACACAAATGGTTAACCTATGTCCCAAATGCAATATAAATGTGCAGTTGCACTAACTGCAAGAAAAAAAATACATGATTCTGCACATACAGGGTGAGATTACAAGTGGAGCGCTAAATATAGCTTGCATGGAAGCGATATTAGTGCTCCACTTTGTAATACCAGCACACGATAATGTGTGCTTGTATTACAAGTTAATCACAATGCGAATGATAGCTTGCGTTAGCATTGCTAGAAAGCATTGCACTCACGAGAGTGTGCTTCCATAGGCTCCTAAGGGTTCCTCATTCTGATGCCATCACAGACGGCATCAGAACCTAGTGCAGCAAAGGGGGTAAGTCGCGCAGCAATGGGCAGCATTTTTAAATATATATTCATATGAATATATACATATATATGTATGTGTTAATATGTGCAGTTTTTTTATTAAAAAAATGCTACTTTTTTAATAAAAAACTACAATTCCCTCTATTTTGAGGGCATTTGGGGCACTTTTAGAAAATGAACCAGAGATGTAATTGCTACCGCAAGGTCCCGGTAGCAGTAACTAGCCACTTGTAATGGCTGGTTAATTATTGTGCTCCTGCAAATGGGCAAATTTGCCTATTTGCCGGAGCACAATAATTTAGAGCTCCTCTTGTAAACCAAAGAGTTATACTTAAATTAAAAAAATGTTCTGCCCCAACAAAGGCAGGAGGCTTAGCTAGCAGTCACAGCTATGCCCCCACTGCACTATTAAGCTATAACTCTTTAAAACTAAAATAGAGAAAAAATATAAATCAATGGTCCCAGAGAAAACAAGTTACACTGCACTGCAAGAACAAGTCTGATGCTGCACAATTTTAAAACATAAGATAGCACAGCAAGCTGACACAGGCACACGCCACTGCACTGTTCAGAAGCTGAAGTGAAAGTGACTAAGAGATGGCTGACGTTCACTAAGTCTAACACCTCCTTGTGCTAGGTCAACAATGAATTCAACAAGTCTGTTTGATATTTAATGCCTTACTTGTTGGTCCTCACATTAATCATTTAGTAATACTCTGTCAGGATTGGAAAGGGTAAGTTGTACACATGAATGGTCAGACCCCTTGTACATCACTGAAAATGAAGAAGCTTATTTGTCAAACAATCTCAGCTCCTTCCCCCTTTCATGCGTTCTCTGCCCCTTATTCTTTTTTTGGCACCGAAAGTGAGGAACAAAAAGAAAGGAAACAGCCAATAAACATGGGAAAATTTGTTACGTGCCCAATGTTGTCCCATTTCCATTTGTCTACTTGTTATGCTGCCAATTGGAAGAATGGGACAAACTTTGGACAAAAACGAATTTGTCTGAAAACATATGCGCTTGTCTAATATTTATCCATGATTATCACAGGTCGAGAGGTCAGGAAGAAGGTATGCAGATAGGTAGAGTGTGTATATTTTTTCTCACAAAACACTTTGAGAGTGATCCAGAATATTTCAAATTCCTGTTAAGGGAAGCACGATTCCTCTTGACCCACAATTACTTTGAATTGGGAGGGTTTTCTATCTCCAGAGGCATGCAACAGCTATGGGGGCGAAGTTTTCCCCCTTGTACGCCAACTTGTTCATGTGTTGGTGGGAGCTGTTCCATGTCTATGGAGATGTGATCCCTCACAGGGAAAGTATTGTGTGGTACATGCGCTACATAGATGATCTCCTGTTTATATGGAGAGGTGATTATATGGACCTGCTGGATTTTACCCAAGGTCTGGATAATAATACTGCTGGAATCAGCTTCACGTCAGAATACAATAAACAGGAGCTCAATTTCTTAGATGTCACCCTGAAAGGGATTCATGGAGAATCCATTGAGATAAAAGTCTACTACAAACCAATCTCTGGCAACTCCTTGTACATGTGAGGAGCTGTCATCCCAAAAGAGTCTTCAATGCAGTTGCAAAAGGGCAATTTATTTGCCTAAAACGTAACTGCTCCAAGAAGAGCATTTACCAAGAGCAGGCGAAACATTTCACAAATAAATTGAGAGAGAGGGGTTACAAATGTAAGACCATTGAGCAGGCCAAGAGAGCAGTTAATAAACTCAAAAGAGACGATCTGCTGGAAAACATAACCTCTAAAAAAGCTAAGGTAGAGTCACAAATTAAAGAGGTAAATAACATCATGTTTATAACTGATTACTCCAAACAGTACCATGAAGTGTGCAGAGTGTTAAAATCACATTTTGGCATGCTAACAGCAGATGATGACCTCAAAAATAGGTTGCAAGTTTGCCTATAGGAGGAATAAGTCTATAGGAAACGTAGTAGCCCCAACAGAACTAAGGCAAGCCACTTCGGAAAGTGGCTCCTCTTGGTTAAGGTTCAATGGAACCTTTAAATGTAACTAAACAGCCTGTAAGGGATCAGTTTCAATCAACAGTGACGGGAGAGATGTTCTCAAAAAAATTCTGTTTAAACTGTTGTTCCATATGTGGTGTATTTAATCACCTGTGTGGAATGTCAACTCCAGGATGTAGGCCTCACCTCCAGAGAGGCCAGGAAAAGAATTAGAGAACATCTCTCAGACATAAAGCAGGGTACCCTTACCACACCTCTTATTAGTAATTTCACCATGGTTCACAATTAAAGAGCTAAAACAAGAAGAGGGGTGGAAGTAGGGATGAGCTCTTGGCCGAAAGAGAAACTTTCTGGATATTTCATTTAAAAACAAAGGTCCCAATGGGACTGAATTCAGAGTTTGATCTGATCAACTTTTGGTGAATACATCATTCATCTTACTAGCTCATCAGTGGCTGGGTCAAATCTTTCTTTAAACAAATTGATACAATGCAGACGTTGTACTGTTGATGGTAGCAGAGTATACTATATCGGTACTCATCAGTAGGAATCATGATCCCTTTCTCTTTTCCCACAAATTAACCTCTTCTAGGATTTTATAAATATTTCACAGTTAACTGTTACCTATACTTAAAAATGGAAAACACTATGAGGAGCTAGGGAAACCCTATAGTTCATCTCTCTATATTCCAATAGAATACTGAATACAAAGTGTTCCTTATGATACACAATTACGTTACCCACATTTTATAGTTTAATTTAATTTTAATAAACACCTAGGGTGGAGTTTAATTATATAGTTTTTTTTTTCTTTTTTGAACAATAACATTCACCAACATTTAGAATTATAAGGTGATTAGATTATCCTTTATTCAAGAAAATGTAAGCACAGTATAACATTAGCATACCACAGTGAAAAGGATATAAATAATTTAGATAGATTTTGTGCAGTACTTATATATTAAAGAGTTGACAAAGATTGTTTAGAAGCATTTAGATATCTAGAAAACAAGGTATTCGTTTTGAACATTAATGGATAGTGCATATAGCTGGACATGAATTAGTTAATTATTCTAAGCAATTTGGATTGGTGGATCAGTATCCTATCATCAAGTGTTATGGCTTTTAAATAAGTTGAGTGTCTGTTATTTTAGTTGGCTTGGAGTATGTTATAAAGCCGAAACACGTTAGCCGTTACTTGCACATTGCTGGGGAGCTTGCCTGGTTCCCTGGTACCTCTCTACTGTTTGCTCAATGTGAACTTTTAATATGGATATAATAAAGCAAAGTTTTTAATATACACGCTGTTCCAGTTCTCCGTATCCTCTTCATTTCCTCTCTTATGCAAATTTTACACTGGTACAAATTCTGCTGTAAATTCCACGTACAATATACAGGGAGTGCAGAATTATTAGGCAAGTTGTATTTTTGAGGATTCATTTTATTATTGAACAACAACCATGTTCTCAATGAACCCAAAAAACTCATTAATATCAAAGCTGAATAGTTTTGGAAGTAGTTTTTAGTTTGTTTTTAGTTATAGCTATTTTAGGGGGATATCTGTGTGTGCAGGTGACTATTACTGTGCATAATTATTAGGCAACTTAACAAAAAACAAATATATACCCATTTCAATTATTTATTTTTACCAGTGAAACCAATATAACATCTCAACATTCACAAATATACATTTCTGACATTCAAAAACAAAACAAAAACAAATCAGTGACCAATATAGCCACCTTTCTTTGCAAGGACACTCAAAAGCCTGCAATCCATGGATTCTGTCAGTGTTTTGATCTGTTCACCATCAACATTGCGTGCAGCAGCAACCACAGCCTCCCAGACACTGTTCAGAGAGGTGTACTGTTTTCCCTCCTTGTAAATCTCACATTTGATGATGGACCACAGGTTCTCAATGGGGTTCAGATCAGGTGAACAAGGAGGCCATGTCATTAGATTTTCTTCTTTTATACCCTTTCTTGCCAGCCACGCTGTGGAGTACTTGGACGCGTGTGATGGAGCATTGTCCTGCATGAAAATCATGTTTTTCTTGAAGGATGCAGACTTCTTCCTGTACCACTGCTTGAAGAAGATGTCTTCCAGAAATTGGCAGTAGGACTGGGAGTTGAGCTTGACTCCATCCTCAACCCGAAAAGGCCCCACAAGCTCATCTTTGATGATACCAGCCCAAACCAGTACTCCACCTCCACCTTGCTGGCGTCTGAGTCGGACTGGAGCTCTCTGCCCTTTACCAATCCAGCCACGGGCCCATCCATCTGGCCCATCAAGACTCACTCTCATTTCATCAGTCCATAAAACCTTAGAAAAATCAGTCTTGAGATATTTCTTGGCCCAGTCTTGACGTTTCAGCTTGTGTGTCTTGTTCAGTGGTGGTCGTCTTTCAGCCTTTCTTACCTTGGCCATGTCTCTGAGTATTGCACACCTTGTGCTTTTGGGCACTTCAGTGATGTTGCAGCTCTGAAATATGGTCAAACTGGTGGCAAGTGGCATCTTGGCAGCTGCACGCTTGACTTTTCTCAGTTCATGGGCAGTTATTTTGCGCCTTGGTTTTTCCACACGCTTCTTGCGACCCTGTTGACTATTTTGAATGAAACGCTTGATTGTTCGATGATCACGCTTCAGAAGCTTTGCAATTTTAAGAGTGCTGCATCCCTCTGCAAGATATCTCACTATTTTTGACTTTTCTGAGCCTGTCAAGTCCTTCTTTTGACCCATTTTGCCAAAGGAAAGGAAGTTGCCTAATAATTATGCACACCTGATATAGGGTGTTGATGTCATTAGACCACACCCCTTCTCATTACAGAGATGCACATCACCTAATATGCTTAATTGGTAGTAGGCTTTCGAGCCTATACAGCTTGGAGTAAGACAACATGCATAAAGAGGATGATGTGGTCAAAATACTCATTTGCCTAATAATTCTGCACTCCCTGTATTGTAAAATAATAGTCAAATAGCTTGTGTCAAATTTATAAAAATCGCTAGTTATTAATTCAATTGTTTCATGATTTGTACACACCTTTACATGCTACTGCCAATGAAAGTAATCAGTCTGCAAAGTTTAGCATTTGACATTGGGTTTTAAAATACTTCCTAAACCTCTTGTATTTGTTAACAACCTTATTAAGAATGAAACATGGGGTAATCAATCAACTTTATAAACTTTTGGTAACAAGAAGTATCTCTATTAAGTTAATGTTACTACTAGTTCACACAGTCTACAACAGCAATGGAAAAAGTAGGCCTTAGGTTTAAACAAATAATTTAATCATGTTTTGCTTGCGCAGGCGCAATCAATAACATCATTGTAAAAGTGCATAAAATGTATATTGAAGCTAAATCTTAGCTCTGAATCTATTGTTAGTGAGATGAAGAAGTAAAAATGAAACCTCAAAATTCAGATTTAGTGTACAAGTCTTCATAGTAGAACGCATTCTTTACAACTAGTAAAAGAGGTAAATGGTTATAATTCTTCAATTTTTAATTTGTGGTGAGTTTTTCCCAGATAGATATTAGTTTTACAAATTGATTTATTAAATATAGACCACAATGACCTAGAAATAAAAGATTTGCAACAATGTTTGTAGCAATGTTATATATGTGCTCAAAACATATGCAAGTTCCTGAGCCTACCTCTGTATGCTCTCTTGGAAAGTTGTCTTTCCGCAAAGAAGACCAAGAGAAAGAGCCCAAGAGAAAAGACAATTTTATAAACTAAATACATTTGAAAGATTATAAAAACTGAACATTTTATATAAATCAGGAAAGTTTAACTTCAACTTCACTTTAATATTAGGGTTACCTACAGCCTATAGCATTGCAAATTGTTAAAAAATATATATTTGAAGTTCTATTTTGGCCCTCACCTTATTTTTATGTAATATAAATATTTATAGTTCATGGGATAACCATTTTTTTACTATTTCTGTTCCTATATGCTAATTAGACATTTATTTTGTCTAGCACTATGTACAATATATATGACATGCCATGTACTGCGTATGTGACATGCTATGTACTATATATGAAAAGCTATATAATTATCCAATGCTGTCCATACTGGAAAATATATGACATGCAAGTAATTATAGCCCCCAAGACTTGATCTTGGACAAAATTAGGTATTTAATACACTAAAGAAAGTCAGACAAAATGTGCTTCCAATACATAAAATAATATAAATGATAACATTATTTTCCTGTTTATCTATGAGCTAACATACAAGGTAGCACTGCTCATTTCAGATCATCACAATAATTGTTACCTAATAAATCCTTTTTGTTCTACAGTCGTTGACATTATTCTCAACTTCCTTACTATCAAAAAGATTAATATAATGTGCAAATATGCAGTTCATTTCTAAATATTGTATATGTTTTCTCTTATTAAAAATAACTTGAAGACATAATATTGAAATAAACAGCATTGGTAAGATACCAAAAGTAATTCATTTTGCAGGGGAACCTTATTTTATGATGCATGACAAATATTAAAATACTATCTCTGACTGAGATTTTGTATTATAAAGTTAGATTAGTGAATGTTTATATCTAAGGTACTTAAGTTGTTAACTGCACATTTTTTTTATATATTTTTTTATTTAGGTTTTGCGGTATAAACAACATACAATGATCGCCTTGTAGTATCGAAAACATACATAGCATTGTTTAAGATGCATTGACATTCGTGGGGAAAAAAGAAAAACACAACAATGCATAACAACAAATAGGCTTCTTGAACCTTTATTTTATAATAATATAGCTTGGTTGGCTCACTAATTGGGTGGCCACTTTTGGGCCAAATGGTCGCTAAAGCTGAGAGGCAAATGGTAGTCAGGTGAGCAGCCACTTTTGGGCTTTATAATTATATAAAATAGAAGATAGTCCCCACATCCACAGGGGGAGTACACTATAAACTTCTAATTCAAAAGTAACAGGATGTGAAGGGGGAGGGGAAGAAATCAGCGGGCGAGAGACGCTCAAAAATATAGTGTTAACTGCACATTTAATAAAGGTTATTAATTATGAAAATATCTTTAATTTGCCTCTATGTGAAGATACTTGCATCAGTAAATGTATTGTCATAGTAAAGATACGTTTTCTTTTACTTGTTCTAAATCTAGTTTACTGTTTTTATTTGCAGATAAACAAAACGTGCTTCAGCATTACAAAGAGATTTATCATTATTCCAAGAGGAGATACATTTTTGTGTTTCTTAATATATTCATATTGTACCAATAAATCACATTGGGTCAAGAAGTTTAGAACCAGGCATGGTACTTTAATAAAAAATTGGGCTAAAAGAAGCTACTCCCAGATTATAACCAGGCCATAGAACAAGCCACTGAGCTGTTGTTTGTTTCTGGCAGTCTTTTTCTCGTTCTATATATATTTGTATTATGATCCTGGGGAAAGTCTCCCTAAGGGTAATGGAGGAACCTAGACGTGGACTCCTTGCCCAATGTGCCTAGAGGGATATGGCTGCACCTCACTGACAAGGCCCAAAGCAGGCCGAAACAATTGTCTTGGATTGATATTTCCCTTGCTCAGAGGAGAACTGCCTGGTATTTCAGGGCTGGGCTGACTTTGTTAGAGCAGACTGCTATTCTTCAGTAAACTTCTCTTCTGTGAAAAGCACAATTGGGCTAAAAGAAGTTACTGTCAGGTGGTAACTGGGCCATAGAACAAGCCACTGAATTATTGTTAATTCTTGTCAGAGTGCCTCTCTATCTGTATGTCTACAGGGAGTGCAGAATTATTAGGCAAGTTGTATTTTTGAGGATTAATTTTATTATTGAACAACAACCATGTTCTCAATGAACCCAAAAAACTCATTAATATCAAAGCTGAATAGTTTTGGAAGTAGTTTTTAGTTTGTTTTTAGTTATAGCTATTTTAGGGGGATATCTGTGTGTGCAGGTGACTATTACTGTGCATAATTATTAGGCAACTTAACAAAAAACAAATATATACCCATTTCAATTATTTATTTTTACCAGTGAAACCAATATAACATCTCAACATTCACAAATATACATTTCTGACATTCAAAAACAAAACAAAAACAAATCAGTGACCAATATAGCCACCTTTCTTTGCAAGGATACTCAAAAGCCTGCCATCCATGGATTCTGTCAGTGTTTTGATCTGTTCACCATCAACATTGCGTGCAGCAGCAACCACAGCCTCCCAGACACTGTTCAGAGAGGTGTACTGTTTTCCCTCCTTGTAAATCTCACATTTGATGGTGGACCACAGGTTCTCAATGGGGTTCAGATCAGGTGAACAAGGAGGCCATGTCATTAGATTTTCTTCTTTTATACCCTTTCTTGCCAGCCACGCTGTGGAGTACTTGGACGCATGTGATGGAGCATTGTCCTGCATGAAAATCATGTTTTTCTTGAAGGATGCAGACTTCTTCCTGTACCACTGCTTGAAGAAGGTGTCTTCCAGAAACTGGCAGTAGGACTGGGAGTTGAGCTTGACTCCATCCTCAACCCGAAAAGGCCCCACAAGCTCATCTTTGATGATACCAGCCCAAACCAGTACTCCACCTCCACCTTGCTGGCGTCTGAGTCGGACTGGAGCTCCCTGCCCTTTACCAATCCAGCCACGGGCCCATCCATCTGGCCCATTAAGACTCACTCTCATTTCATCAGTCCATAAAACCTTAGAAAAATCAGTCTTGAGATATTTCTTGGCCCAGTCTTGACGTTTCAGCTGGTGTGTCTTGTCCAGTGGTGGTCGTCTTTCAGCCTTTCTTACCTTGGCCATGTCTCTGAGTATTGCACACCTTGTGCTTTTGGGCACTCCAGTGATGTTGCAGCTCTGAAATATGGCCAAACTGGTGGCAAGTGGCATCTTGGCAGCTGCACGCTTGACTTTTCTCAGTTCATGGGCAGTTATTTTGCGCCTTTTTTTTTCCACACGCTTCTTGCGACCCTGTTGACTATTTTGAATGAAACGCTTGATTGTTCGATGATCACACTTCAGAAGCTTTGCAATTTTAAGAGTGCTGCATCCCTCTGCAAGATATCTCACTATTTTGACTTTTCTGAGCCTGTCAAGTCCTTCTTTTGACCCATTTTGCCAAAGGAAAGGAAGTTGCCTAATAATTATGCACACCTGATATAGGGTGTTGATGTCTTTATACCACACCCCTTCTCATTACAGAGATGCACATCACCTAATATGCTTAATTGGTAGTAGGCTTTCGAGCCTATACAGCTTGGAGTAAGACAACATGCATAAAGAGGATGATGTGGTCAAAATACTCATTTGCCTAATAATTCTGCACTCCCTGTATGTGAGGATGCCTGACATGCATGAGTAAATGTATTACCCTTGAAAAGTTTTCTTTTACTTGTTTTCTTTTCATTTCCAGATAAACAAAATGTATTTCTTTTGTAAGGTGTATCCAGTCCACGGATTTATCCTTTACTTGTGGGATATTCTCCTTCCTAACAGGAAGTGGCAAAGAGAGCACAGAGCAGAGCTGTCCATATAGCTCCCCCTCTAGCTCCACCCCCAGTCATTCTCTTTGCCGGCTCTAAGCAATAGGGTCCCTCTCGGAAGGGTAAAGTGAATGTGGTGTTAGATTTGTAGTTTTTGTTCTACAAGCAAAAGTTTGTTATTTTAAATGGTACCGGTGTGTACTATTTACTCTCCAGCAGAAAAGAGATGAAGATTTCTGCAGAGGGGAAGATTATTTTAGCATGTTGTAACTAAAATCCACTGCTGTTCCCACACAGGACTGAGCAGTACAAGAAAACTTCAGTTGGGGGAACGGTTTGCAGGTTAGGCTGCAATAAGGTATGTTCAGTCATTTATTTCTAGACAAGACTGTGATAATGCTAGAAAAGGACTGATAAGATCCCCATGAGGGAAGGGTAAGCTTTATTCAGAGACTAAGTATGGAATTACAAGCTTACATAACAGGGCTAATTTATGCTGGTTGACACTATTTTATGGCAAGTTGACACTTTTTTATGGCAAACGGTTTTTACTAATAAATATAGTTTTTTGAGACATTTTGAAGGTCCCTTTGGGTTTCTTTCAGGGGTTGTTATCCACATGGCTAATATTATAACTCTTAGGAGTGTTTCCTTAGGCCTCACAGCACCGGAGTAAGGTGGGAGGGGCCTAATTTTGCGCCTCAGATGCGCAGTTAGCTTAACTAGATCTTCAGGCTGTTTTCATATGGAGGCTCCTGCTACAGTTTGAGGACCCATAAGAAGCTTTTCCCCCATAAATCTGACTCCTAAGGGAAGGTAGGGCCACAGCAGAGCTGTGGCAAAGTGCTAAAATTGTTTTAACCGGTCTGTTAGCTTACTATTGATCCGGTTTGGGCACTAAGGGGTTAACCGTTTTTCTTGCTAGTTGTGCAATCTTACCAATGCTTTAGGTACATACTGTGAAAATTTCAAAAAGTTTGGTGCATTTTTCACTGTTTTGGAAAATTGTGTGCCTTTTTTATCTCTTAAAGGCACAGTAACGTTTTTTTGCAAAGTGTGTTTTTGCTTGATTAAAGTGATTTCTAAGCCTGTTTGTCTTACTACTAGTCTGTTAAACATGTCTGACACCAAGGAAAATACTTGTTCAATGTGTTTAGAAGCCATGGTGGAACCCCCTCTCAAAATGTGTCCCACTTGTACTAATATGTCTATACACTTTAAAGACCATATTGTTGCACTTAAAAATGTGGCCCAAGATGATTCTCAGACAGAAGGTAATGAGGTTAGCCCGTTGACCTCTCCCCAAGTGTCACAACCAGTTACGCCCGCTCAAGCGACGCCTAGCACCGCTAGCACGTCTAAATCTTTTGCCTTACAAGACTTGGCGGCAGTTATGAATAATACCCTCTCAGTATTTTTATCTAAGCTGCCCGTGTTACCTGCAAAGCGTTATAGCTCTGTTTTAAGAACAGATTATGAGCATTCTGACGCTTTAGTAGCCGTATCCAATATACACTCACAACGCTCTGAAATGGGGGCGAGGGATGTGCTGTCTGAGGGAGAAATTTCCGATTCGGGAAAGGTTGCTCCTCAAACAGACTCAGATACGTTGGCTTTTAAATTTAAACTAGAACACCTCCGCTTATTGCTCAGGGAGGTATTAGTTACTCTGGATCACTGTGACCCTTTGGTGGTTCCAGAGAAATTGTGTAAAATGGACAAGTACCTAGAAGTTCCTGTTTACACTGATGCGTTCCCGGTCCCTAAGAGGATTGCGGATATAGTAACTAGGGAGTGGGATAGACCAGGTATTCCGTTTGTTCCCCCTCCTGTTTTTAAGAAAATGTTCCCCATATCTGACACCACGCGGGACTCGTGGCAGATGGTCCCTAAGGTGGAGGGGGCTGTTTCTTCACTTGCTAAACGCACAACCATACCAATTGAGGACAGTTGTGCTTTTAAAGACCCTATGGATAAAAAATTAGAGGGTTTACTTAAGAAAATTTTTGTTCATCAAGGTTTTCTTCTCCAACCTATAGCGTGCATTGTTCCTGTAACTACTGCAGCTGCTTTCTGGTTTGAGGCGCTGGAAGATGCGCTCCAGACGGAGACCTCATATGAGGACATTATGGACAGAATTAAGGCACTTAAGCTGGCTAATTCTTTTATCACAGATGCCGCTTTCCAACTAGCTAAGTTAGCGGCAAAGAATTCAGGTTTCGCCATTCTGGCGTGCAGGGCGCTATGGCTAAAGTCCTGGTCGGCCGATGTGTCGTCAAAATCCAAACTACTGAACATCCCTTTCAAAGGAAAGACCCTTTTTGGGCCTGAATTGAAAGAGATTATCTCAGAAATCACTGGGGGAAAAGGCCATGCTCTCCCTCAGGACAAGTCCTTTAAGACAAAGAACAAACAAAATAATTTTCGTTCCTTTTCAAAATTTCAGGAGCGGTCTTGCTTCATCCTCCACTGCTGCAAAGCAAGAGGGTAACACTTCACAACCCAGGGCAGCCTGGAAACCTTACCAGGGCTGGAACAAGGGTAAACAGGTCAAGAAGCCTGCAGCTGCCTCCAAGACAGCATGAAGGGGTAGCCCCTGATCCAGGACCAGATCTAGTGGGGGGCAGACTCTCTCTCTTGGCTCAGGCCTGGGCAAGAGACGTACACGATCCTTGGGCCTTAGAGATTGTATCCCAGGAATATCTTCTATAATTCAAGGACTCCCCTCCAAGGGGAAGGTTCCACATTTCACGTCTGTCTACAGACCAGACAAAGAAAGAGGCGTTCTTACGCTGCGTAGAAGACCTACATACAATGGGAGTGATCCACCCAGCTCCAATTGTGGAACAAGGGCTGGGTTTTTACTCAAACCTGTTTGTGGTTCCCAAAAAAAGAAGGAACTTTCAGACCAATCCTGGATCTCAAAATTCTAAACAAATTCCTCAGAGTCCCATCATTCAAGATGGAGACCATTCGGACAATCTTACCAATGATCCAGGAGGGTCAATTTATGACTACTGTGGATCTAAAGGATGCGTATCTGCACATTCCTATCCACAAAGATCATCACCAGTTTCTAAGGTTCGCCTTTCTGGACAAGCATTATCAGTTCGTGGCTCTTCCTTTCGGGTTGGCCACTGCTCCCAGAATTTTCACAAAGGTGCTAGGGTCCCTTTTGGCGGTTCTAAGACCGCGGGGCATAGCAGTGGCGCCTTACCTAGACGACATCTTAATTTAGGCGTCGACTTTCCAAAGAGCCAAGTCTCACACGGAAATTGTATTGGCCTTTCTGAGGTCTCACGGGTGGAAGGTGAACATCAAAAAGAGTTCTCTCTCCCCCTCACAAGAGTTCCATTCCTATTCCTCGGCCGTCTATAGCTCAGTGCATGGAGATAATCAGACTAATGGTAGCAGCAATGGACAAAGCCCCTTTTGCATGGATACACCTCAGACCACTGCAACTATGCATGCTCAAATAGTGGAATGGAAATTATGCAGATTTGTCTCCTCAAATACAGTTGGACCAGGGGACCAGAGATTCTCTTCTCTGGTGGTTGTCTCAGGATCACCTGTCTCAGGGAATGTGTTTTCGCAGACCAGAGTGGATCATCGTAAATACCAACGCCAGTCTGTTGGGCTGGGGTGCTGTCTGGGACTCCCTGAAAGCTCAGGGCTTATGGTCTCGGGAAGAAGCTCTTCTCCTGATAAACATTCTGGAACTGAGGGCGATATTCAACGCTCTTCAGGCATGGCCTCAGCTAGCTGCGGCCAAATTCATCAGATTTCAGTTGGACAACTTCACGATGGTGGCTTACATCAACCATCAAGGGGGAACAAGGAGTCTCCTAGCAATGATGGAAGTAACCAAAATAATCAGGTGGGTGGAGGATCACTCTTTCCACCTCTCAGCAATTCACATCCCAGTAGTAGACAACTGGGAAGCGGATTTTCTAAGTCGTCAGACTTTTCATCCGGGGGAGTGGGAACTCCACCCGGAGGTATTTGCCCAGCTGACTCAGCTATGGGGCACTCCAGAATTGGATCTGATGGCGTCCCGTCAGAATGCCAAACTTCCTCTTTATGGGTCCAGGTCCCGGGATCCCCAGGCGGTGTTGATAGATGCTCTAGCAGCGCCTTGGTCCTTCAATCTGGCCTATGTGTTTCCACCGTTTCCTCTCCTTCCTCGTCAGGTTGCCAGAATCAAGCAGGAGAGGGTGTTGGTGATTCTAATACCACCTGCGTGGCCATGCCGGACTTGGTATGCAGACCTAGTGGACATGTCATCCGTTCCACCATGGACTCTGCCAATGAGGCAGGACCTTCTACTTCAAGGTCCTTTCAAACATCTAATTTCTCTGCGTCTGACTGCTTGGAGATTGAACGCCTAATTCTATCTAAGCGTGGTTTCTCTGAGTCGGTTATCGATACCCTGATTCAGGCTAGAAAGCCTGTCACCAGGAAAATCTACCATAAGATTTGGCGAAAATATCCTTGTTGGTGCGAATTCAAGGGTTACTCATGGAGTAAGATTAGGATTCCCAGGATATTGTCCTTTCTCCAAGAAGGATTGGAGAAAGGATTATCAGCTAGTTCCTTAAAAGGACAGATATCTGCTTTGTCTATTCTTTTACACAAACGTCTGGCAGAGGTACCAGACGTTCAAGCGTTTAGTCAGGCTTTAGTCAGAATCAAGCCTGTTTATAGACCTGTGGCTCCGCCATGGAGTCTGAATTTAGTTCTTTCAGTTCTGCAAGGGGTTCCGTTTGAACCTTTACATTCCATAGATATTAAACTTTTATCTTGGAAAGTTTTGTTTTTGGTAGCTATCTCTTCTGCTCGAAGAGTTTCAGAGTTATCTGCTTTACAGTGTGACTCACCTTACTTGGTGTTCCACACAGATAAGGTAGTTTTGCGTACCAAACCCGGTTTTCTTCCTAAGGTTGTGTCTAATAAGAATATTAACCTGAAAATTGTTGTTCCTTCTCTGTGTCCTAATCCTTCTTCGAAGAAGGAACGTCTGTTACACAAATTTGATGTGGTTTGTGCTTTAAAGTTCTATTTAAGGATTTCAGACAAACAACTTCATTGTTTGTCATCTATTCTGGTAAGAGGAGAGGTCAGAAAGCGACTGCTACCTCTCTTTCCTTTTGGCTGAAAAGCATCATCCGTTTGGCCTATGAGACTGCTGGTCAGCAGCCTCCTGAAACAATTACTGCTCATTCTACCAGAGCAGTGGCTTCAACATGGGCTTTTAAAAATGAGGCTTCTGTTGAACAGATTTGTAAGGCAGCGACTTGGTCTTTGCTGCATACTTTTTCCAAATTTTACAAATTCGATACTTTTGCTTCTTCGGAGGCTATTTTTGGGAGAAAGGTTTTACAAGCAGTGGTGCCTTCCGTTTAAGGTACCTGTCTTGTTTCCTCCCTTCATCCGTGTCCTAAAGCTTTGGTATTGGTATCCCACAAGTAAAGGATGAATCCGTGGACTGGATACACCTTACAAGAGAAAACAGAATTTATACTTACCTGATAAATTACTTTCTCTTGTGGTGTATCCAGTCCACGGCCCGCCCTGGCTATTAGTCAGGAAGATTTTTAGTCTAAACTACAGTCACCACAGCACCCTATGGTTTCTCCTTTTTTTCTTCCTAACATTCGGTCGAATGACTGGGGGGTGGAGCTAGAGGGGGAGCTATATGGACAGCTTGGCTGTGTGCTCTCTTTGCCACTTCCTGTTAGGAAGGAGAATATCCCACAAGTAAAGGATGAATCCGTGGACTGGATACACCACAAGAGAAAGTAATTTATCAGGTAAGCATAAATTCTGTTTTCAACATTACAAAAATATTTTTCATTATTCCAAGAGGAGATACATTCTAGCTTATGTTTCTTCATATCTTCCTATTGTTCATTTATTACACAATGGGTAAAGAAGTAAAGAAACCAGGCATGGTACTTTAACTGTTCACCTCTTGGTGCAGAGTTACATTGGAAAGAGTACCGACTTTGGAAAAATTCCTTCAAAATATTACCAAAATAAATAAATAACAATAATAATAATTAAAAAGAAAGTAATAAAACAGTTCATGCTAATGAATGGAAAAAATAAACTCTAAAACAGTTAAAGACATGTAAAAGAAAAAGAAATCTAGACAATCTTGTCTGCTTTGAAATCGTAAGACACGAACAAGAGACAAGTTACTTCACAAGGGCAAGAGATTGTTTATGAATTCTGCATGATGGGCCTAAGTGTAGGTGAAAAATCCCAACCTGGTCCTAAGTGTAGGTAAAATCCTTAGAGTAATTATTGTTTTTCCATGCTGCTAGCAGTTAAGCTTTGGGGGTATATTTATAAGTGCGAGCAGACCTGATACAATGTAGCATATTATGTCCACTGCACACACGGAGCTTGATAAATCGGCCCCTTGATGTGCAAGATATCATGCATCAGGCACCTCATGCAAATATAGATGTTAATGGGAAGAATACCCAATAAGAAACTGTGGGAAACATAGGTAAAGCATTGCTCAATGAATATAGGTTAAAGGGATATGAAACCCCCCAATCTTTTGTGATTGAGACAGAGCATACTGTTTTTAAAAAGATTCCAATTTATTTTTATTATTACATTTGCTTTGTTCCCATAATATTCTGTGTTGAAGAGATACCTAGGTAGGTGTCTGGAGCACTACATAGCAGAAAATAATGCTGCCATCTAGTGCTGTTGCAAATGAATAAAGGTATTGAAAAACTGCTGCCATATAGTGCTCCAGTAATTGGCCGGCTGCTAAACATACATCCTTGCTTTTCAACAAAAGATACCAATGGCTAGATTATGAGTTTTGCGGTAAGAGCAGTGTGGTAATAACTTGCACGTTATTGTCACCGCTCTCTTCCCTACAGCGCTGGTATTATAGGTTTTCATAAACCCGGCATTAACGGACAAGAAGTGAGCGTAAAGCAAAATTGTGCTCCATACCGCACTCCAATACCAGCGCTGCTGAAAGCTGTGATGAGCTTGTTTTTACGTCCTTGTGCACGATTTCCCCATAGACATCAATGGGGAGAGCCGTCTGAGAAAAAGCCTAACACCTGCAAATAAGCAGCGTAAAGCTCCGTAACGCAGCCCCATTGATTCCTATGGGGAAACAAAATTTATGTTTACACCTAACACCGAGTCTAAACACCCCTAATCTTACACTTATTAACCCCTAATCTGCCGCCCTCAACATCACCGACACCTACATTATACTTATTAACCTCTAATCTGCCACTCCGGACATCGCCGCCACTATAATAAACATATTAACCCCTAAACCGCCGCACTCCCGCATTGCAAATACAAGTTAAATATTGTTAACCCCTAATCTGCCGCCCCTAACATCGCCGCCAACTACCTTCATTTATTAACCCCTAATCTGCCACCCCCAACGTCGCCGTCATTATACTTAATTTATTAACCTCTAAACCTAAGTCTAACCCTCACCCTAACACCCCCTAACTTAAATATAATTAAAATAAATCTAAATTAAAAATTGCTATCATTACCTAAATAATTCCTATTTAAAACTAAATACTTACCTATAAAATAAACCCTAAAATAGCTACAATATAAACTAATAGTTACATTGTAGCTAGCTTAGGGTTTATTTTTATTTTACAGCAAGTTTGTATTTATTTTAACTAGGTAGAATAGTTACTAAATAGTTATTAACTATTTACTAACTACCTAGCTAAAATAAATACAATTTACCTGTAAAATAAAACCTAACCTGTCTTACACCAACACCTAACCTTACACTACAATAAAATAAATTACTTAAATTAAATACAATTACCTAAATTACAAAAAAAAACACTAAGTTACACAAAATAAAAAAAAGTTGTCAGATATTTAAACTAATTACACCTAATCTAATAGCCCTATCAAAATAAAAAAAGCCCCCCAAAATAAAAAAAACCCTAGCCTAAGCTAAACTACCAATAGCCCTTAAAAGGGCCTTTTGCAGGGCATTGCCCCAAAGAAATCAGCTCTTTTACCTGTAAACAAAGTACAAACAACCCCCCGAACAGTAAAACCCACCACCCACACAACCAACCCCTTAAAATAAAAGCCTAACTAAAAAAACCTAAGCTCCCAATTGCCCTGAAAAGGGCATTTGGATGGGCATTTAGCTCTTTTTCAGTTGCCCAAACCCTAATCTAAAAGTAAAACCCACCCAATAAACCCTTAAAAAAAACTAACACTAACCCCCGAAGATCCACTTACAGTTTTGAAGACCGGACATCCATCCTCAACGAAGCCGGGAGAAGTCCTCAGTGAAGCGGCAAGAAGTCCTCAACGAAGCCGGGAGAAGTCTTCATCCAAGCCGGCAGAAGTGGTCCTCCAGACGGGCAGAAGTGTTCATCCAGACGCAATCTTCTATCTTCATCCATCCGGTGAGGAGTGGGTCCATCTTCAAGACATCCGGCGCAGTGCATCCTCTTTAATCGAAGTCTTCTTTCCGAATGAAGGTTCCTTTAAGTGATTTAATCTAAGATGGCGTCCCTTGAATTCCGATTGGCTGATAGAATTATATAAGCCAATCGGATTTAAAGGTGAAAAAATCCTATTGGCTGATGCAATCAGCCAATAGGATTGAGCTTGCATTCTATTGGCTGATAGGAACAGTCAATAGAATGCGAGCTCAATCCTATTGGCTGATTGGATCAGCCAATAGGATTGAAGCTCAATCCTATTGGCTTATTGCATCAGCCAATAGGATTTTTTCACCTTTAATTCTGATTGGCTGATCAGCCAATCGGAATTCAAGGGACGCCATCTTGGATTACATCACTTAAGGGAACCTTCATTTGGGAAGAAGACTTCGATTGAAGAGGATGCTCCATGCCTGATGTCTTGAAGATGGACCCGCTCCGCGAAGGATGGATGAAGATAGAAGAAGCCGTCTGGATGAAGACTTCTGCCTGTCTGGAGGACCACTTCTGCCGGCTTGGATGAAGACTTCTCCTGGCTTCGTTGAGGAATTCTTGCAGCTTCGCTGAGAACTTCTTCCGGCTTCGTTGAGGATGGATGTCCGATCTTCAAAACTGTAAGTGGATCTTTGGGGGTTAGTGTTAGGTATTTTAAGGGTTTATTGGGTGGGTTTTAGTTTTAGATTAGGGTTTGGGCAATTGAAAAAGAGCTAAATGTCCTTTTAAGGGCAATGCCCATCCAAATGCACTTTTCAGGGTAATGGGGAGCTTAGGTTTTTTTAGTTAGGATTTTAGTTGGGGGGTTGGTTGTGTGGGTGGTGGGTTTCACTGTTGGGGGGTGTTTGTACTTTTTTTACAGGTAAAAGAGCTGATTTCTTTGGGGCAATGCCCCACAAAAGGCCCTTTTAAGAGCTATTGGTAGTTTAGTTTAGGCTAAGGTTTTTTTTATTTTGGAGGGGCTTTTTTATTTTGATAGGGCTATTAGATTAGGTGTAATTAGTTTAAATATCTGATAATGTCTTTTTTATTTTGTGTAATCTAGTGTTTGTTTGTTTTTTCTAATTTAGGTAATTGTATTTAATTTAGGTAATGTATTTAATTGTAGTGTAAGGTTAGATGTTAGTGTAACTCAGGTTAGGTTTTTTTTTTTTTACAGGTCAATTGGTATTTATTTTAGCTAGGTAGTTAGTAAATAGTTAATAACTATTTAGTAACTATTCTACCTAGTTAAAATAAATACAAACTTTCATGTAAAATAAAAATAAACCCTAAGCTAGATACAATGTAACTATTAGTTATATTGTAGCTAGTTTAATGTTTATTTTATAGGTAAGTATTTAGTTTTAAATAGGAATTATTTAGGTAATGATAGCAATTTTTATTTAGATTTATTTAAATTATATTTGTTAGGAGGTGTTAGGGTTAGGGTTAGGGTTAGACTTAGGTTTAGGGGTTAATACATTTAGTATACTGACGGCGACTTTGGGGGCGGCAGATTAGGGGTTAATAAATGAACGTAGGTGGTGGCGATGTTAGGGGCGGAAGATTAGGGGTTAATATTTAACTACGGCTAGATTTAGAGTTCTGCGGCCAAAGGGGTGCGTTAGCTGGCTTTTTTTCTCCCGCCCCTTTTAAATACTGCTGGTATTTAGAGTTCACAGAAGGGCTGCGTTAGGCTCCAAAAAGGGAGCGTAGAGCATATTTACCGCCACTGCAACTCTCAATACCAGCGTTGCTTACGGACGCGGCCAGCTTCAAAAACGTGCTTGTGCACGATTCCCCCATAGGAAATGATGGGGCTGTTTGAGCTGAAAAAAAACCTAACACCTGCAAAAAAGCAGCGTTCAGCTCCTAACGCAGCTACATTGTTTCCTATGGGGAAACACTTCCTAAGTCTGCACCTAACACTCTAACATGTACCCCGAGTCTAAACACCCCTAACCTTACACCTATTAACCCCTAATCTGCCGCCCCCGCTATCGCTGACACCTGCATTTTATTATTAACCCCTAATCTGCCGCTCCGTACACCGCCGCAACCTACATTATACCTATGTACCCCTAATCTGCTGCCCCTAACACCGCCGACCCCTATATTATATTTATGAACCCCTAATCTGCCGCCCCCAATGTCGCCTCCACCTACCTACAATTATTTACCCCTAATCTGCCGACCGGATCTCAACGCTACTATAATAAATGTATTAACCCCTAAAGCTAAGTCTAACCCTAACCCTAACACCCCCCTAAGTTAAATATAATTTAAATCTAACAAAATAAATTAACTCTTATGAAATAACTTATTCCTATTTAAAGCTAAATACTTGCCTGTAAAATAAACCCTAATATAGCTATAATATAAATTATAATTATATTGTAGCTATTTTAGGATTAATATTTATTTTACAGGCAACTTTGTAACTATTTTAACCAGGTACAATAGCTATTAAATTTAATAGTTACCTAGTTAAAATAATTACAAAATTACCTGTAAAATAAATCTTAACCTAAGTTACAATTAAACCTAACACTACACTATCATTAAATTAATTAAATACAATACCTACAATTATCTACAATTAAACCTAACACTACACTATCAATAAATTAATTAAATACAATATCTACAAATAAATACAATGAAATAAACTAACTAAAGTACAAAAAATAAAAAAGAACTAAGTTACAAAAAATAAAAAAATATTTACAAACATTAGAAAAATATTACAACAATGTTAAACTAATTACACCTACTCTAAGCCCCCTAATAAAATAAGAAAGACCCCCAAAATAAAAAAATGCCCTACCCTATTCTGAAATTAAAATAGAAAAGCTCTTTTACTTTACCAGCCCTGAAAAGGGCCCTTTGCGGGGAATGCCCCAAAGAATTCAGCTCTTTTGCCTGTAAAAAAAAAACATACAATACCCCCCCCAACATTACAACCCACCACCCACATGCCCCTAATCTAACCCAACCCCCCCTTAAATAAACCTAACACTAAGCCCCTGAAGATCTTCCTACCTTATCTTCACCTCGCCTGGTATCACACCGATCCGTCCTTGCTCCGATGTCTTGATCCAAGCCCAAGTGGGGGGAAGATGTCCATGATCCGGCTGAAGTCTTCATCCAAGCGGGAGCTGAAGAGGTCCATGATCCGGCTGAAGTCTTCTATCAACGGCATCTTCAATCTTCTTTCTTCCGGATCCATGTTCATCCCGCCGACACGGAACATCCATCTTCACCGACGACTTCCCGACGAATGACGGTTCCTTTAAAGAATCCAAGATGGTGTCCCTCGAATTCCGATTGGCTGATAGGACTCTATCAGCCAATCGGAATTAAGGTAGGAAAATTCTGATTGGCTGATGGAATCAGCCAATCAGAATCAAGTTCAATCCGATTGGCTGATCCTATCAGCCAATCAGATTGAGCTAGCATTCTATTGGCTGATTGGAACAGCCAATAGAATGCGAGCTCAATCTGATTGGCTGAAGATCTGATTGGTAGGAAGATCTTCAGGGGCTTAGTGTTAGGTTTATTTAAGGGGGTTTGGGTTAGATTAGGGGTATGTGGGTGGTGGGTTGTAATGTTGGGGGGGGGGTATTGTATGTGTTTTTTTTACAGGCAAAAGAGCTAAATTCTTTGGGGCATGCCCCGCAAAGGGCCCTTTTCAGGGCTGGTAAGGTAAAAGAGCTTTGAACTTTTTAAATTTAGAATAGGGTAGGGCATTTTTTTTATTTTAGGGGGCTTTGTTATTTTATTAGGGGGCTTAGAGTAGGTGTAATTAGTTTAAAATTGTAATATTTTTCTAATGTTTGTAAATATTTTTTTGTAACTTAGTTCTTTTTTATTTTTTGTACTTTAGTTAGTTTATTTAATTGTATTTATTTGTAGGTATTGTATTTAATTAATTTATTGATAGTGTAGTGTTAGGTTTAATTGTAGATAATTGTAGGTATTGTATTTAATTAATTTTTTGATAGTGTAGTGCTAGGTTTAATTGTAACTTAGGTTAGGATTTATTTTTTATAGGTAATTTTGTTATTATTTTAACTAGGTAACTATTAAATTTAATAGCTATTGTACCTGGTTAATATAATTACAAAGTTGCCTGTAAAATAAATATTAATCCTAAAATAGCTACAATATAATTATAATTTATATTGTAGCTATATTAGGGTTTATTTTACAGGTAAGTATTTAGCTTTAAATAGGAATAATTTATTTAATAAGAGTTAATTTATTTCGTTAGATTTGAATTATATTTAATTTAGGGGGGTGTTAGTTAGACCTAGCTTTAGGGGTTAATACATTTATTATAGTAGCGGTGTGGTCCGGTCGGCAGATTAGGGGTTCATTTTTGTAGGTAGGTGGAGGCGACGTTGGGGGCAGCAGATTAGGGGTTAATAAATATAATATAGGGGTCGGCTGTGTTAGGGGCAGCAGATTAGGGGTACATAGGGATAATGTAGCTGGCGGCGGTGTACGGAGCGGCAGATTAGGGGTTAAAAAAAATATGCAGGTGTCAGCGATAGCGGGGGCGGCAGATTAGGGGTTAATAAATATAATATAGGGGTCGGCGATGTTAGGGGCAGCAGATTAGGGGTACATAGGGATAACGTAGCTGGCGGCGGTGTACGGAGCGGCAGATTAGGGGTTAAAAAATTTTAATAGAGTGGCGGCGATGTGGGGGGACCTTGGTTTAGGGGTACATAGGTAGTTTATGGGTGTTAGTGTACTTTAGAGCACAGTAGTTAAGAGCATTATAAACCGGCGTTAGCCCATAAAGCTCTTAACTACTGACTTTTTTCTGCGCCTGGAGTTTTGTCGTTAGATTTCTAACGTTCACTTCAGCCACGACTCTAAATACCGGCGTTAGAAAGATCCCATTGAAAAGATAGGATACGCAAATGGCTTAGGGGGATCTGCGGTATGGAAAAGTCGCGGCTGCAAAGTGAGCATTAGACCCTTTCCTGACTGACTCCAAATACCAGCGGGCGGTAAAAACCAGCATTAGGAGCCTCTAACGCTGGTTTTGACGGCTACTGCCCAACTCTAAATCTAGGCCCTAGTGTTTGTGATGCATTCTGTGTGGCGGTTTAGGGTTTAATATGTTTATTATAGAGGCGGTGATGTCGGGAGCAGCAGATTAGGGATTAATAATTTTATTTTAGTGTTTCCGATGCGGGAGGGCCTCGGTTTAGGGGTTAATAGGTAGTTTATGGGTGTTAGTGTACTTTTTAACACTTTAGTTATGAGTTTTATGCTACAGCTTTGTAGAGTAAAACTCATAACTACTGACTTTAGATTGCGTTATGAATCTTGCGGGATAGGCTGTACCGCTCACTTTTTGGCCTCCCAGAAAAATCTTGTAATATCGGCGCTAAGGAAGTCCCATTGAAAAAAGACTTTACACAAATTGCGTAAGTTAATTTGCGTTAAGGCCAAAAAAGTGTGCGGTGCCCCTAAACCTGCAAGACTCGTAATACCAGGTGTAGTGAAAAAGCAGCGTTATGAGCCTTAACGCTGCTTTTTCACTCATACCACAAAACTCGTAATCTATCCGCAAGATAATTAGGAAAAACTGATAATAGAAGTAAATTATAAAGTTGTTTTTTTTAAATTGCATGCTCCAAATGAATCATGATAAAAAAATGGGTTTCATATCTCTTTAAGCAATGCATTTACAATGAGGCCACTTGGAAACCTCACAAGCGTCTATTGGTCTTGCCCATTCAATTATTACCTCCATATTTTTTAATATTCAGTCGTTGTTAACATCCTGGTCAAATCAGTCAGTTGCGTGTAATAATATTGGAACTTTTGAAGTTGTACAGTGGTGAGATTTGAGATGTCTTTTAAGGATTTTTTCCATTGTATAGTAAATAAGATACATTTTAATAAATAGATTATTTCTACAGACCCTATTATATTATTTGTTCGTACTAAGAATTACGATTAATAAAATCAGTATTTCCTGCATTTCTATTGTGCAACCATTATAAGTATTAAACTGTGTATACTGGGCATTTTTTTGGCACCTGATGCCTGGAAGACAATAACTTGAGTGACCATCCTTGTATTCCTGAGTACAAAATAATTATGCAACTTGTAGTTGAGGACTTGGGAATGGGATACATATTTGTACAATTTTGTAAAATTAGGTCTTTGACACTGTCAGAATATTATGTTAATCATGGTTATTTACTCATTATATACTCGTCAAGAGGCACAATTGAAAGGGACATAAGCAAAAATGTATTTTCTGATGCCATATGAAAGTAACAACAATCTGTCTCCAAACAAATATGTTTGAGATTAAGTAAAAATGAGATCATGTGGTAGACTAGACCAACCTTAAAATTGACCATCTTCAGGACAAAGACCAATAGTCACAATGTACTCGAATCAGACTGATGAACAGGTTTTCTTTTTCATCTTATTTATGGTATAATGTAAACATTTACAACTTGCAAAATATAAGTGTCTCCATTATTATTATTATTATCGGTTATTTGTAGAGCGCCAACAGATTCCGCAGCGCTGTTCCATAAATTGTTTCTTCTTTAGTTTTGTCACACAGTTGTGGAATTTCTCATAAAACTCAATCACAAGCCTATAGTGCCAACTGAAAAATGGGTTCATCATTAATTAAATATTTAAAAATTATATTTATATCTAGATCTAACTTTCCTTTAACAAACTCAACTTTTTAAGGGATGCTCCTTTAAGATATAGACAAACACCTTAAAAGGACAGTCTACACCAGAATTTTTATTGTTTTAAAAGATAGATAATCCCTTTATTACCCATTTCCCAGTTTTGCATAACCAACACAGTTATAATAATATACTTTTAACCTCTGTGATTATCTTGTATCTAAGCCTCTGCAAACCCTTTTTTCAGTTCTTTTGACAGACTTGCAGTCTAGCCAATCAGTGCCTGCTCCCAGATAACTTCTCGTGCACGAGCACAGTGTTATCTATATGAAATACGTGAACTAACACCCTCTAGTGGTGAAAAACTGTTAAAAGGCAATCTGAAAGAGGTGGGCTTCAAGGTCTAAGCAATTAGCATATGAACCTCCTAGGTTAAGCTTTCAACTAAGAATACCAAGAGAACAAAGCAAAATTGGTGATAAAAGTAAATTTGAAAATTGTTTAAAATTACATGCTGTATCTGAATCATGAAAGTTTATTTTGGCCTTGACTGTCCCTTTAATTAATGTCTCATCTTGCTTGAATGAATCTAAATAACGTAACATCCATTTGCAACTTATTTGAACTTTATGAAATCCATATTTATTAGGAAATTTACTGAAAACATGTTATTGATATTTTCTTTGATCTCCTTTTCATGGGTTGATTTTGTTATATTCTAGTTTAGATCTCCTGCACTCATTGTCCTTGTTCCTGCATGTTTCCTTGATAGGACATGGCAAGTGGCATGTGCTCAAATTATTTCTGAAATTGCAGACAAAATTTCCTAAAATTAGACAACTGTCAGAAATATTTATGTTAATTTATTAATGGCAATACTATTCTGAAAACCTCAAGGATGTTCGACAGATGTTTAAATTAATCATATTACATGTTTTTTGACATCTGCCACCACATACGAGTCTTCAGGTTGCAGAAATGTGAAATATGTCAGGGAAAAAAGTGCTGTTTTTTCTAGTCTAGTTAAAAGTAATGTATTACTAAACTAATGATGCATTACTTAATATGGTTTATTAATATGCATTAGATAAGTATGTTTAAGTAAAAATGTTATTGCCTTTGCAATAAGTAAATTGCTCTGTTTATATTAGACAAATAGACAGCAAATCCCTTTTCACCATTTGTCAGGAAGCTAATTGTCAGAAACTTGTGTCAGATGCACTTGCTGTATAAACTTAAAAAAGCTGGAGACTAAAGTTAAAGGATAGAAGCAGTGCAAAATCAAAGGATTCTCAGACTAATTTTAGAAGAGGACAAATTATTTATTAATTTACTGGTCAAACTGTAAAAATTACTATGGAGTTTTTTTCTTTTTACAGTAGTGCATTAATACAAGCTAGAGATGATTTTATATAGCATTTTCTAACTGCACAGAGATTATAATAATGTAAGATGCTGGAGGAGTTGTACATTATGTAGGTACACAGATAAAAAAATATATATGTTTAGGACAAATCATTTGACACAAAAGAAATGCATTTAGTTGATATTCAGCCATGGCAGTTTTGTATTTATGTTTTGTGCTGCCCTAGACACTCAAGATTCTGCTGCTCACCTCCCCCAATCCACCTACACACACACACCCACACACACACACACAAACAGGATTTAGGCCTTTTGTGGCCACAATATTTTTTGGTCAGGGTGTAATGTGACCTGGCCTAAAAAAGGGGACGGTTTGATCCCCAAAACTTCACTGCTCAAAATAAATTGCTACACTTTGAAAGTCCAGCGAGTGCGGATCTGCTACTTTTCCTATGATACTTTTTGTTCCTGACACCATGGCATTGACTTTGAAAGTGAGAGTGCTAATCCCTTGCAAGTTTGATATATATATATATATATATATATATAAACAGACAGCTGGTACTAGTTAAGTCACCTGCTGCTCCCAACAAAGACTCAAAAAGTTCTGCCCCCCTAATCAAGTGCCTTGTTTGCCTAGGCCAAAATACGCCCCTGAGCCATGAGGTTATTTAAAATTTGTTAACAAAAAAAGCTCACCTAGTATTTCCTATGAAGAACTTTTTCAGGCGAGCAAATGAGCAGCTGGATAAAAATAATAATAATAATAATAATTATAATAATAACAATGAGAAGAAGAAGACGGGAAGCTTAAATAATTATTCATTAAATGAACAGCTTTTTATGATTTTCAGTTGAATGCAATGGATAACACAAATGTCTGTTTTACATTCATGAGGGTGTAAATGCACATGGTTAATATTAAAGAACAAGTAAATGCAGTATAATTGCATAATCCACAAATGCACAATAAAAATACAATGCAATAGCAATTTCAAATGATCCAAATTAATTTTTTTCTAAGAAATTTCAAAAGATTGCTTCTATTTCCCAGCCCAATGTGTCATGTGACAGCCATCAGCTAATTAAAGACTTATATATGCATACACTCTGAAGTCTTCCACTTGCTCAGTGGGAGATGGTGCCTCCAAAAGTGTGCATATAAAAATACAGCATAATGGAAATCAATTGGAAAGTTTTTTTTTTTTTAAATTGCTTACTCTATCTAAACTTATGTTGACTGCAAACACTCTCTGCTAGATTATGAGCCTTGCGTTAGCCTTAAAAACTAAAACCACTAGAAACCTAAATAGCTGCACTATCAGGGTCTATATAGGAGGTGCGCCAATATAAATCGAAAATATGAGCGTATATAAAATCAATTTTCAAGCCTGTTAGTATTTGGGGCATAGATTAAGACCATACGAGATAAACTGTTAAATAATAACTGATTAATAATAATATAAAAACCTAGATAACAAAAAATTGTATATATTTAATATGCCTATCAAAGTCCCAAATCAGAAGAGTAAATATAAATATATATATAAGTCCATATAAACCATAGACCAGATCCCATGATGTACAGCAGCTCTCTCCAAAAATGGCAGGAAGAAAATACAGTCCTAGAAGACAAAAAACGAGAGGCGCTCTTGGTGCAGCAAATTCCAAACAGGGGCAAATTATGAATACACAATATATACCATGTACTCACAAGTGAAGTTGCACAAGCAGTGCAATATCATGCAGGCCGAAACTTCTGAGCCGTTCGGCTGACTCACAGTGGCTGAAGCAGATGGTATCCAGAATGAGGCTCCAATCCTGATACTCGTCACCTCTCAGGAACGCCAACAGAAACCGATCAGTGCTATAGAAATCCAGCACTCGGCTGAGAGTCCAACCAGGTGTTTCACTCCAACAACACCGGAGATAATAAAGGGTCCAGAGCAAGACTTAAAATAACATACACACTTTATTAAAACATATAAAAGTGTTGCTTAGCAACGCGTTTCTCAGCTGAATGCCGTTTCATCAGGCTATTATTTTGTTTATGGTCTTGCTCTATTTAAACCCCTTCTAACCTATCAGCGGCTTTAAAATTTGGCGCGCCTCCTAACCCGGCTCTATTAGATTCCTAACATTGGTTAATACAGCTGGGAGCCAGTATCCAATAAAATTCAGCGGTTAAGGCACTCCTCTGAAATGTGGTGCATCGTCATAATCATCATAATAATGACCGTTGGATTTGTTTGGACTAGCGCATATTACTATTATGCTCAGGATGATCTAGGCATAATAAAATAATATATACATAAACATAAAATGTTCCTTGTAATAACCTTTATAATACTGTAAAAATACTGAATTGTAGTGTTCACTAATGAACTAAATTAGCTCTAGGTTACTACGATACAGATAACTCTTACGTGCAGTTAATACCTTTGCAACCAAAGTAAAAATACATATACAAATATGAAAATCTAAATATATCAATGGGAAAACTAATTTACTCTAAGTTAATGCTAATAAGCTTATTTGACACTAGGCATCAACATGGATTTCGTGGAAAAATTTGTTCGTAATCAGTATCCATAAACAGCAGTATAATCAGTGTTAAGATGGTGTAAACATTCCACACAGGAACCCCACAGTTGCGGGCAACACCAAACTAACTTGTAAATACGTGTAACATCCAGTAATAAAAACACAAAAGGACTCACCACACTTTTCGGAAGCCACCATAAGAATAGAAATACCTATGTTTGCAGTCCAAAAATCACAATCTTGCAAGTAGCTTGAAATTTGCGTCGCAATTCTCTGTGAGTGGTAGGCTTCACCGTGCCGCCTCTGTGACACACCTGTTTAGTGCAAGGTGTGAGACTGCTCCAAGCTCCGGCGCTGCTGGGGCTCTCCAAAAACCCGTAGGATTCAAATAGAATTATAAACAGCAATCAAACAGATCACAGTTCCGATGCAAGGAAAGGCAGGGAGAGATATCGGTAATTAAAATGATATATATTTATTATTGCTTACATTAAAAAATGTTTCACAAGGCACAGCAAACAAAAAAGACTTTCGGCTGATGCGTTTCCTGCCTTAGCGGCAGTTCATCAGTGCTCTGATGAACTGCCGCTAAGGCAGGAAACGCGTCAGCCGAAAGTCTTTTTTGTTTGCTGTGCCTTGTGAAACATTTTTTAATGTAAGCAATAATAAATATATATCATTTTAATTACCGATATCTCTCCCTGCCTTTCCTTGCATCGGAACTGTGATCTGTTTGATTGCTGTTTATTTGACACTAGCTCATAGATGTATAATGTTATACCCATTGTTACCAACATTATAAAATAAATACATTCCAATCACATTTGTTATTAGAACAATACATAAATAAAAAACCAGCGTTGAGAGGTCCTAATGCTGCTTTTTAACGCCTGCAGGTACAGGTGTACCGCTCACTTTTTCGGCCAGACTCGAAAATACCGCAAATCCACTTACGTCAATTTATCCTATTTTTTCAATGGGACTTGCATAGCGCCGGTATTATGAGTCTTCCAAAAAGTGAGCGGTACACCATCTCCTGTCAAGCCTGGTACCGCATTTTAAAGTCAGTAGTTAAGAGTTTTATGGTCTAACGCCGTAGCATAAAACTCTTAACTAAAGTGCTAAAAAGTACACTAACACCCATAAACTACCTATTAACCCCTAAACCGAGGCCCCCCCACATCGCAAACACTAAAAATAAATTTTTAACCCCTAATCTGCCGAACCGGACATCACCGCCACTATAATAAATATATTAACCCCTAAACCGCCGCACTCCCGCATCGCAAACACTAATTAAATTTTATTAACCCTTAATCTGCCATCCCTAACATCGCCGACACCTACCTACATTTATTAACCCCTAATATGCCGCCGCCACTATATTAAATGTATTAACCCCTAAGTCTAACCCTAACACCACCCTAACTTAAATATAATTTAAATAAATCTAAATAAAATAACTACAATTAACTAAATGATTCCAATGTAAAACTAAATACTTACCTATAAAATAAACCCTAAGCTAGCTACAATATAACTAATAGTTACATTGTAGCTAGCTTAGGATTTATTTTTATTTTACAGGCAAGTTTGTATTTATTTTAACTAGGTAGAATAATTATTAAATAGTTATTAACTATTTAATAGCTACCAAGTTAAAATAAAGACAAATTTACCTGTAAAATAAAACCAAACCTAAGTTACAATTACACCTAACACTACATTATAATTAAATTAATTCCCTAAATTAACTACAATTAAATACAATTATTTAAAGTACGAAAGAAAAAAACCCCACTAAATTACAGAAAATAATAAAATAATTACAAGATTTTTAAACTAATTACACCTAATCTAATCCCCCTAATAAAATAAAAAAGCCCCCCAAAATAATAAAAAGCCTTACCCTATACTAAATTACAAATAGACCTTAAAAGGGCCTTTTGCGGGGCATTGCCCTAAAGTAATCAGCTCTTTTACCTGTAAATACATTAAAACCCACCACCCACACACCCAACCCTACTCTAAAACCCACCCAATCCCCCCTTTATAAAACCTAACACTAACCCCTTGAAGATCACCCTACCTTGAGAAGTCTTCACCCCACCGGGCCAAAGTCCTCAACGAAGCCGGGCGAAGTGGTCCTCCAGATGGGGAGAAGTCTTCATCCAAGTCGGGAAGAAGAGGTCCTCCAGATGGGCTAACGCCGGGTTTTTTAAAAATCCGTAATACCAGGGTTGTCTGTAGGTGAGCGGTGAGCATAAACTGCTCGTTAGCACCGCACACCATTACCGACAAAAGTCGTAATCTAGGCGTCTGTTTTGAATGAAATGATGATATGATCAAACTTGCAACGCATTCTATTCAAGGCTACCAAAGTATGATTGGGATAAGTCCATGGATCGATTTTGAGAAGATCCCACCTATGCCTTTTGATAATGATTTAGCTGTATTTATACTATTTTTTTGGATTTCGGGTATTACAATCATTGTTCCAAATAATTTAAATCTATAATTGTGTGTAGCATTTTAGTATACTTAAATGCTATATTTTCAAAGATTTTTTTAATTTTTGTTTTCATTTTATGTATTACTGCTCTTTACATAATATTCACCTGCAGTTTATGTGCAAGGAAAATCCTATTGATGAATTGAAATACATTCCAGACAAATATATAATATTCCTACATTAAGTTGAAAAAGGTTTTAAGTGAGATTTGTAAATTGCTTTCAGGATATGGTGCATAAAAGCTTATCTAATGAACAGTCAAAGACTGCAGACAGCTTGCAGATCCATTGTTTTTTTGTAACATAATATTACATTTTCTGATTACATACTAGATATTCGATGAAAAAAACAAATCCTTACATTATGTCATTTTTATGTTGTAAATGTACCTATTTAATCTGCTTAAAGGGGCATTACACACTTTGAAATTGTAATATAACATGTTTGTAATATATAGTAAAACAAAAACCTTTGCAGTAAACTGTCAGTATTTATTTTGTTCCTGTTTCATGTAAAATAATTATTTCTGGGAAAAGTGGAAGCGTAGACTCAAGACTTAACATTGCTATATTTCACACAAGTATTGGGTGCAAACTCCAGTGCCCTATTTGTAATTGTCTCTAAATTAACATCAGAGAAGACAACAGGATAAAACATGGTGGAGCCTATTCCTTTAAGTACACTAAAACTTTTCACTTATGTTTTCAATATATAAACAACTAATATCATTTTAAATAATATGACTGTGTATTATTCCCAGGCTAATCTTTTATTAGAATACATAATTCTATCTAACATTTAGTTAGAGCTAGATTACAAGTGGAGCACAAACATATTAACTCTAATGTGCATTAGCATTGCTCAATCGCAATGTCCCACAAAAAAAAGGCTCACGATTGCGCATCAGGTTTAAGGGTCTCTGAGAAACATGCAAAGCAGCAGGGAAGTGGGTTGAGATTTACAGTTTTAAAGAAGTATATGTGTGGAAATGATTTCAATTCACCAATAGGATTTTCCTTGCACATAAACTGAAGGTGAATATTATGTAAAGAGCAATAAAACATAAAATGAAAACAAATATTAAAAAAAATCTTTGAAAACAAAGCATTTAAGTATACTAAAATGCTACACACAATTTTAGATTTAAATTATTTGAAACAATGATTGTAAAACCCGAAATAAAAAAAAGTGTATAAATACAGATACAAATATACATATAAACACATATTTAGACATGTTTATGTAAGTGTATATAAATATTATCCATTTCCTTTCAAATACCTTGTCATATACCATATACCTTTCAACCCTTGTAACTTTTTTTTAATATTTATATTAATAATTTATATTAGTGTATGTATGAGTTTAACACTTTATTTTAATGTATTTTTGTTGTGTTTGATGAAACTTTTAATTTAGCCCTAACCCTTTACGTGACGACTTCAGTTGCGCTAACCCGGCGATCATAAATTTAGTTTGTGTTTGTACGGTCGCGTTTACTTTCAACTTGTAATAAGCTCGCATTAAATATCGCACATGCTAACTTTAGCGTGCAACTTGTAATCTAGCCCATATATTTTTTTACAGGATTTTTACTTCTCAGAAACCCTTAAACCTGATTGCGCAATCGTAATGCACAATAGAGCTAATGCGTTTGTGCTCCACTTGTAATCTAGCTCTAATTAAATGATAGATAGAATTATGTATAATAATAAAAGATTAGCCTGGGAATAATACACAGTCATATTATTTAAAATTATATTAGTTGTTTATATATTGAAAACATAAGTGAACAGTTTTAGTGTACTTAAAGGGACACTGAACCCAAATTTTTTCTTTTGTGATTCAGATAGAGCATGCAATTTTAAGCAACTTTGTAATTGACTCCTATTATCAAATTGTCTTCATTCTCTTAGTATCTTTATTTGAAATGCAAGAATGTAAGTTTAGATGCCGGCCCATTTTTGGTGAACAATCTGGGTTGTTCTTGCTGATTGGTGGATAAATTCACCCAGCAATAAACAAGTGCTTTCCATGGTACTGAACCAAAAAAAATAGCTTAAATGCCTTCTTTTTCAAATAAAGAAAGCAAGAGAATGAATAAAAATTGATAATAGGTGTAAATTAGAAAGTTGCTTAAAATTGCATGCTCTATCTGAATCATGAAAGAAAAAAATTGGGTTCAGTTTCCCTTTAAAGGAATAGGCTCCACCATGTTTTATCCTGTTGTCTTCTCTGATGAGTCCATTTAGAGACAATTACAAATGGGGCACTGGAGTTTGCACCCAATACTTGTGTAAAATATATCAATGTTAAGTATTGAGTCTACACTTCCACTTTTCACAGAAAGAATTCCATTACATAAAACGGGAACAAAATAAATACTGAAAGTTTACTGCAAAGGTTTTTGTTTTACTATATATTACAAACATGTTATATTACAATTTCAAAGTGTTTAATGTCCCTTTAAGCAGATGAAATAGGTACATTTACAACATAAAACTGACATAATGTAAGGATTTGTTTTTTTCATCGAATATCTAGTATGTAATCAGAAAAAGCTGTTTCAGATAAGATATGTAATCAGATAAGCTTTTATGCACTATATCCTGAAAGCAATTTACAAATCTCACTTAAAACCTTTTTCAACTAAATGTAGGAATATTACATATTTGTCTGGAAATAATTTTAATTCATCAATAGGATTTTCCTTGCACATAAACTGCAGGTGAATATTATGTAAAGAACAATAATACAAAAAATTAAAAAAAAATATTATACACATGTATATTTGTGCATACAGGTACATTTATGTTTATATTTGTATATATGTATATACATACATATATACACATAAAGCAGTGATGTGCAGTCAGGGGAGGCTGGTGCGGCAAGAAAAAAATATTTAAATAGAAAAAAAAATCCAAGATATTATGGAGGGAGGAAGTGAGGTCTGCCTGCCTCCCTCATTGCGCAACAGTTGCATTGTTATACAAGGGCATTGGCCAGTTAAACACCTACTCACCTTATTCAATCACATTTTAAGGGAATTGAGGCAGCTTTCATTCTGCCTCATGGGGGGCACTGTGTCAGACAGTCATCAGACTGAGGTGCGATTTGGGCAGGCTCGATGATTCAGAGCGGTAATGGGGTAATGTCACTCAAATACTTGTACTTTCAGTTCACTGACCTAGCCTGGTGCCCTCTGTAGGTGCGTGTGGCTGGGGTGTGCTATTGGGAATTTCCACTGTGTTCCCTGTAAAGCTGGTCCATGTGCTCCACAGAAGATGGCTGATTTGTCGCTGGTGTAGCCAATGCACAGGGAGGAGGCAGCTGGTACGGATACACCATATTCCCTGGCTACGAATCTGAGTCTGAAGCCAAACTTTCCTTGAGTCTGGCCCGCATCAATACTCATTTGTACGGCATCATGGCACTGGGACAGCTCCATGGGCTGAACACTTTATTGAGCACAAGCTGAGCCCCAATGACACCCTGTAAGGCATCACACTAAAGTACAGAGTGAAGGTAAGAATGCAGTGAGGAGGATAGGCCTTTGATAGGAGTGGGGCCCTAAACTTTAACATTCCCAGGGTAGGGAAGCATGTAGCACACATTGATGAGAATGTAGATGACATTCTTTCATTGTTATAGTGGGAATACATTATGGGTATTTGACACAGTGGGGTGATGGGGTCTGTGTCAGAAAAGTTAATGTCTAATGGAGAGTAATATACTTACAACAAGCTGTGCAAGAGACAAATGAAAAAATGTCAATAATCTTATCATTGGTACCAACAGAAAGAAACATGTTGCCAACCTACTGTCAGAGGTAGGTGGAAAGTATGTTTTTCACCAACCCAGTATGAGACACAAACATAGAAGGTATAATATTCCACCAACTAGTATATGAAAATATAGAAGACCCCCACCCTGTTGTGAGAGAGAGGCTGGGGGAGAAAACACCCAACCCCAATGTAAAACAAAGACATGGAGTGTATGATGTCCCCAACCCACTGTGAGAGGTACAGTTGGAGGTTTTTAATTTACTCAAGCAACTTTGACAGAATTAGGTAGATGCCAAGTTGCCAACCCACTGTAAGAGAGTTATAAAGTATGATTTCCACAACCAACTTAGGGATATAAATGTGGAGGTTATAATCTATTGTGTAGTAGGCAACATGTCCTCCTAGCCTATTGAAAGAGGTAGATAGCTCACTGTGTTGCAGAAAGTACTATCTCTAGCCCAGTATAAGAGGCCATCTGATAGATTATTGATAACCCAACTCTGTGACTGTAGGGTTAATGGATTAATGCACCATCAGAACAGATGTAGCAGTTAGTGTTTCTTTTTGCAAAGAAACCTGATGCCGTTTATAAAATGAAATGCTATAGGATGCCAGGCAGTAGACTGACAAGGTGACCTCTGAGGGGAGTGTGTTGATACTGTTCATTAAGGACTAAAATAATTTGTATTTATTCGTGCATTATGAGATATATTTTTGTTTTAAATTAGTTTCAACATACACACATTTTCACATACAATTAAAATCAGATATTTACAGTACAAAGAGCCTACACTGAGTTATTTTGCAAGAAAACAAGTAAGTTGTTTGCTGTTTTTTACACTATATGTTTCTTTTTAGGTTGACTTTAACATATATTTATTTTTAAAAAGGAATAGATTAATAGATAACATTGCCCAAGTTTCTGCTGTGCAATTTCCACAGGAAATAAATTATACTCTTTAAAAATCAATTTGTCTAACTGAAATCCAAATCGCTTATAATGGAGCATCACATTCCTTAGCTAGAATAAGACTTTCCACTAAAGTTTAAAAATAAATTAAAAAATAACCAGGTTTTTCTTCTCTCCAGAATCCCTAGGCAGCTGTGTGTTGTGAACCATAAGGAACAGTATGTTGCTTATGGGTGCTGACAAACAATTAATGCAGTGTTGCTTAATGGTAAAAATATGTTTAAAAGATGTTTAGCAACAGTATTGTAAGCAAATGGATCTAGTACCCCCAACAAACTATAAGAGCAGTATAGATAAAATATAAAGCATAGTACAGATGCATGATAGGAACTTTTGAATTTGTAGAAAAAGAATAATAAACAATAACAAAATTATATTGACTTCTTTTGCTATAAATCCAAAGTGTGCATATTATTGTACAACTATATATAAAGTATAGCTATTTTTGCATTTTGGTCATTAGTCTGTGTTTCTTTGTGTCTGTGTGTGTATTTGTATATTTATATGTGTCTGTGAGTGTTTTTGTGTTTTTAAATGTGTGTGTCTCAGGAGTGTTTCTGTCTATGAGTTTTTTTGAGTGTGTGAGTATTTCTGAGTGTTAGTGCATACATGTTTTTGTGTGTGTCTGAGCATTTCTGTGTGTCTGTGAGTGTGTATGTGCCTTTGAACGTTTCTATTTGTGTGTGTCTATGAGTATGTGTGCCTTTGAATGTTTTTGTTTGTGTGTGCCCGAATGTTTCTGCAGATGCCTAATTATCCAGCGACCGAACCTCTTTCTGGTTCATATGTGTATTTATCTGGCTCTGATACTAGCCAGTGCCTCACCAGCCACTGGCCTCACTGAATGTCACTGACGTAAACACATATATACACATGTACATATATATATATATATATATATATATATATATACACTTTGGGAGCCTTTCCACTCAAATACCTGAAAACATGAAACATTTTCTAAATACATTTTAGTATTTAAAGGGACAGTCTACTCCAGAATTGTTATTGTTTAAAAAGATAGATCATCCTTTTATTACCCATTCCCCAGTTTTGCATAACCAACACGGTTATATTAATATTTTTTTACCTTTGTGATTACCTTGTATCTAAGCCTCTGCAGACTGCCTCTTTATTTCAGTTCTTTTGACAGACTTGTTTTTTTACCCAATCAGTGCTGACCCCTAGGTAACTCCACGGGAGTGAGCACAATGTTATTTATATGGCACACATGAACTAGTGCTGTCTTAGATCTCTGGTTAATTTTCTAAAAGTGCCCCAAATATCCTCAAAATAGAGGGCATTATAGTTTTTAATTAAAAAAAGTACAACTGCAGTAGACAGGTTTTGGGGTCTAAAGTTGGTGGGAGTGGGGTGTTAGAAAACAAGACAGCACTGAAAAGTTTCTTTCATTGCGGTCTATGGGAACTGTGTGTTCTCATAGACCACAATGTAAATATACAGTATCTCACAAAAGTGAGAACACCCCTCACATTTTTGTAAATATTTTATGATATCTTTTCAAGTGACAACACTGAAGAAATGACACTTACAATGTAAAGTAGTGAGTGTACAGCCTGTATAACAGTGTAAATTTGCTGTCCCCTCAAAATAACTCAACACAAAGCCATTAATGACTAAACCGTTGGCAACAAAAGGGAGTACACCCCTAAATGAAAATGTCCAAATTGGGCCCAATTAGCCATTTTCCCCCTCCGGTGTCATGTGACTCATTAGTGTGAATGGGGAGCAGATGTGTTAAATTTGGTCTTATCGCTCTCACACTCTCTCATACTGGTCACTGGAAGTTCAATATGGCAAAGAACTCTGAGAATCTGAAAATAAGAACATGGCCTAGGCTATAAGAAGATTGCCAAGACCCTGAAACTGAGCTGCAGTACGGTGGGCAAGACCATACAGCAGTTTCACAGGACAGGTTCCACTCAGAAAAGGCCTCGCCATGGTTGACCAAAGAAGTTTAGTGCACATGCTCAGCGTCAAATCCAGAGATTGTCTTTGGGAAATAGACGTATGAGTCTTGCCAGCATTGCTGCAGAGGTTGAAGGAGTGGGGGGTCAGCCTGTCAGTGCTCAGACCATACGCCGCACACTGCATCAAATTGGTCTGCATGGCTGTCGTCCTAGAAGGAAGCCTCTTCTAAAGATGATGCACAAGAAAGCCTGCAAACAGTTTGCTGAAGACAAGCAGACTAAGGACATGGATTACTGGAACCATGTCCTGTGGTCCGATGAGACCAAGATAAACTTATTTGGTTCAGATGGTGTCAAGCGTGTGTGGCGGCAACCAGGTGAGGAGTACAAAGACAAGTGTGTCTTGCCTACAGTCAAGCATGGTGGTGGGAATGTCATGGTCTCGGCTTGCATGAGTGTTGCAGGCACTGGGGAGCTACAGTTCATTGACGGAACCATGAATGCCTACATGTACTGTGACATACTGACGCAGAGCATGATCCCCTCCCTTTGGAGACTGGGCCACAGGGCAGTATTCCAACATGATAACGACTCCAAACACACCTACAACCACTGCCTTGCTAAAGAAGCTGAGGTTAAAGGTGATGGATTGGCCAAGCGTGTCTCCAGACCTAAACCTTATTGAGCATCTGCGGGGCATCCTCAAATGGAAGGTGGGGGAGCGGAAGGTCTCTAGCATCCACCAGCTCCATGATGTCATCATGGAAGAGTGGAAGAGGACTCTAGTGGCAACCTGTGAAGCTCTGGTGAACTCCATGCCCAAGAGGGTTAAGGCAATGCTGGAAAATAATGGTGGCCACACAAAATATTGAAACTTTGGCCCCAATTTGGACATTTCTAATTAGGGGTGTAATCACTTTTATTGCCAACGGTTTAGACATTAATGGCTGTGTGGTGAGTTACTTTGAGGGGACAGTAAATTTACACTGTTATACAGGCTGTACACTCACTACTTTAAATTGTAGCAAAGTGTCATTTGTTCAGTGTTGTCACATGAAAAGATATAATAAAATATTTACCAAAATGTGAGGGGTGTACTCACTTTTGTGAGATACTGTATATGTATATGCTTATATACATATATATTTAGGTGTTAATATGTGTATATATACATATTAACACATACTGTAAATATATATGTATGTATTCATTTACAAATATATATAAAAAAATTGCTGCCCATTGCTGCGCTACTTACCTTCTTTGCTGCGTGAGGTTCTAATGCCATATGTGATGGCATCAGAACAAGGCTCCCATAGGAGCCTATGGAAGCATGCTCTCAATAGTGCAATGCTTTCAAGCTCACGTTTGCATTGCAATTAACTTTTAATTCCAGTGCACATTATAGTGCGCTGGTATTACAAAGTGGTGCACTAATATTGCTTGCATGCAAGCGATATTTGTAATCTGGCCCTTAATGTCATTTTTATAGAAGCCTAATACCAGGGGCATTACTACATCTCACTAGACCCCGGGGCAAAGGGTGTGTGGTGGGGCCCCCATTTCCCCTTTCTGTTTGCAATCAGTAGAAGCTGAGGGGGCAGTCACATAGAAGCAATTCTTCTCCATTGGTAGTTCACACCAGAGGATAAAATCTTGAATTTCCTGTACAAATACGGGGCAGTTTTTTCCTCCATAGTGCTGCCCCCTGTAGAAACATGACTAGTGATTGTAGAGCCAAATGGGCCTCCTAGAAGTGCGGACCTGGTCTCAATTGAGACTTCTGAGACCCCTGTAGTTAGGTCCTTCCCCCTTAAATATAGGTAGATGTTCCCTTTTGTTGCACATAAGCAACTATTGGCATTATTAAATAGAATAGGATTAGGCTGACTATGAAGAATTAATTTGCCTATAGCACAGCAGACCTGCATTCTACTTTTACAAAGATTTTTTGAGCTGATCATGTCGAAGGTGCTGAATAATCTAACTATATAACATAAGGAGATGTCTCATGTTTAGATGCGTCTCCTGCATTGCACTTTAACAGCATTTATTTAGATATATTTGTTAAATGATTATTTGAATTAACTCAGAAATCAAAGTAATGTATGGACCATTGCACATTATGCATTCTTTCTCTTGTTTTTTTTCCAAGTATGTGACATTGCGTCTGTGTTAGTGTTCAGTATGTGTGTGTGAATCCAAGCTCAGTCCTCAGGTGGAACTATGGTTCCTGTGCTTTCATTCTCGAAGCTGATATTCTGGAAGGCAACTGAGGCAGCTGTGTTTACAACTGAAGTCTTGGCATACATTTACCAGAATCTATTATTCATATCATTCAGTATCAGGGAGAGATCTCAGGCCACCTGTCTATCTGACAAATTCACCCTTTTGTGAGCTTTCTGTTCATAGCAAATTATGTTCACATTGATGAATTGAGTTTTTATGAGCAATGCTAACTAACATTCTCACAGAAGGCCAAAAGGCACAAGAGAATAAACGTTTTCAGTCCAGACATAAATGTTAAAAAAGGAGGGAAATGATTATATTTTAAAGCTATCTACCATCGAACAGTAGGTATAATATTTGGCTGTAGATTTTATCTTAATTAGGAATTGCAAGAGAAAATAATTTATCTTTATCAAACAAATGAAACATGACATTCATGAGCTTATAGTTTTATATTTTTAGGTCAAATATCAACACTGTAACAATTGTTGAATGAAACTTCAAATTATTTATGCATGGTATCTAATAAAATAACACATATATAAGATGTCTTTAATGAATTTCACATAAAAGAAGTGATTTTGATATTTAATTTTCTTATTAACATCTCATAAGTCAGATCTCTTGAAACATATTATTTTGTCCTTCTGCACAACTGAGTTTTTACTTCTTTTTCCTTTTTTTCTAAGCAGTGCTCCTATGTGTTGTATTTAATCAGCCACGTCTCAAACCGTTGCTATTATCATACAATACTTATAGTGAAAAAATATATATAATTTAATATAGTTTCATTTAAATACAAATGTAAGTTTAAATTTATTATAAGATAAGGATGAGTTAATATTTATTGTAAAGTTAAGTGGTTGTTAGGTTTAGGGCTTAATAGGTTAATTTAGTTTATGGTGATGTGGGGGGCTGGCGGTTTAGGGGTTAATAGGTTTAGTAAGTGGAAGTGATGTGGGAGGCCAGGGGTTTAGGGGTTAATAACTTTATTTAGTTGCGGTGTGATAGGGGTTAATACTTTTATGTAGGTGGCTGCGGTGTCGGGCGGCAGATTAGGGGTTAATAAGTATAATGTCGGTGGCGGCAATGTGGGGCGGTAGATTAGGGGTTAATAAGTATAATGTAGGTGGCGGCAATGTCGGGTCAGCATATTAGGGGTTAATAAGTATAATGTAGGTGGTGGCAGTGTCGGGGAGGCAGATTAGGGGTTAATAAGTATAATGTAGGTGGCGGCGGTGGCGGGGCGGCAGATTAGGGGTTATTAAGTTTAATATAGGTGGCGGCGGTGTTGGGGGCAGCAGATTAGGGGTGTTTAGACTTGGGGCTAATGTTAGTATGTTAGGTGTAAACATAACTTTTATTCTCCCTTAGGAATCAATGGGATATCGGGCAGCAGCGAACATAAGCTTTCTCTGCTTTCAGACTCCCATTGATTCCTATGGCATCTGCGGCCTCCAGGGTGGCAGATTGAAAAGCAGGTACGCTGGGCTGTAATAGTGGCGAGAGTACCTGGTAGAAGTTTGATAAATAGCAAAAGTAGTCAGATAGTGCCGAATTTGCATTCGGAACATCTGTAATGACGTAAGCATCGATCTGTGTCGGCCTGAGACCGGCGGATTGTATGTTACGTCACAAATTTCAACTTTGCCGGTCTGTAGTCTTTGATAAATAAGGGGAATCAGGCTCGACACAATTACCCTGCGGAATTCCAGCATATTTGCGGTTGATGGCTTGATAAATAGGCCTCAAAAACACTATCTGATAAAAATTAGTCCTAAATATTAATACATTTTTTATAAAAGTTCAAAGATATATGGTATATGGCCATGTATTTGACTGCAAAGGGCTATAATATACTGTATATACGTGTCTAAAGTTATAAGGGTTAAAAGGTATATGGTATATGACAAAGGACTATATTGCATATATGCAGACATATACATGTCTAATTATGTGTATGTATGTATGTATGTATATATTAGGGATGGGTGATTAATCGCAATATGAGGGTGTGCGATATCTGAATCTCACGAGGCTGTGATTTTTTTCTGAAGCCAAAAATTGGCTTCTTTTAGCAGGCACCATTGGTGCCTTAAAATTACGGCATGGCACCCTGGTTTTACAACCCCCCAACACCTCCATTGGTTTCCCCCACTTGTTCCTGCAGACCACAACTTGCAACTTCACCTAAAATTAAGCTTGGTGCAGCTGGAGCCTGATTTGGTCTTGTTGAGGAGGGTAGGCAGTAAACCAATGAGGAGGTAGAAGAGCTGAAAGGTAATTTAAAGGGACATGAAACCCAAATGTTTTCTTTCATGATTCAGATAGAGCATACAATTCTAAACATTTTTCCAATTTACTTCTATTAACAATTTTGCTTAATTCTCATTGTATCCTTTATTGAAGGAGCAGCAATGCACGACTGGGAGTTAGCTGAACACATTGGTAAGCCAATAACAAGAGGCATATATATGTGCAGCCACAAATTAGCCGCTAGCTCCCAGCTCCTGATCCTATCTAGAAATGCTTTTACACAAAGGATACCAAGAAAATGTAAACAAATTAAATAACCACATTAGACCTAAAGCGTGAAACCCAAAGCCCATTGCACATAAATGTTATTTTTATTATTAAATATATATTTCTATCTATCTATCTATCTATCTATCTATTAATTTTATTATAAAATAGATACCTGCAAACACAGGAGGTGCCATATAGCGTATCACAAGATCAACAATATTGGATAAGATATATGTGAAGAAATCTACTCACATTTAATGGCCACCTTAAAAGGTGATTACAGACTGGCTGAGATATCCAAGCTATCCAGCAAGCTCTGTCCCAGCATAAATGCCTCCAGGAATCCAAATGACTGTATTCAAATATCCGACAGGCTATTTTATGGGATCAACGGCTCCAGAGATCCATACGACAGCAATCAGGTTTAGCTGTAGGTAATTTTCCTTCTTCAGCGTCTAGATTAAGTCAAAAAGTATCTGCCAGTCACTGGTCAGGTAAAAACATATTGCAGGAGATAAACAGTATACAAGGGAATTAGCCTTAGACTAAGCTGAAAAAAGTCTCCTGCATCCCTTTCTATATCATGCAGCAGGACCAATAAAAAGTTACTTTTAAAATAGATACCTATATCTATATATCTATAGGAATAGATACATAGGTATAGGGATATACAGATATATATATATATATATATATATATATATATATATATATATATATATATATATATATATATATAGTTACGTATTTACAATTAAAAAAAAATTGTATGTGAAGAACATTAGAATGTAAAACATAAATAACTCTCATCAGGTTAGCATGCGAGCGAGAAATTTTGTTTTTTTTTCTTCTGCGTTCTCCCTTGAAGTCTATGGGGAGAATACGTTAGCGTGGTCACAATATCACAAAGTCCTTTGGTTAGCATATGTTGGATTTCTAATGTGCACAGACTTTTTACTTTCAACTTGTAATACGCACACTACTCAATGCTCACAAAAAGCTTACTTTTAGCAAAGTTTGCACTTGAGTTAAAGTACTAAATAGCGCTCCACTTGTAATCTAAACCAATGTTGTTAACAAAGTTTCGATCTCTCTGTAACCATGTAACATTCTTGCCTGCTAATGTTTTCCTTTAGTACATTGGCAATCAAATTATATTCATGAATAGCTTCTCAACTCCATTTTCTAGTATTTATAACAGTCTATATCAGAGGTTTTAAAAGTCTTAGACAGTGGGCATCCCCTTTGGTGAAACCTTCAAGATGAGCCTCCCCCCATGCATTAGATGTTATTGAATTTTTGACACAGCGGATTTATAAACAGTAAAGAAGTTCAGAAATCTATACCATGGATACATATCAAAGCCTCAGAGGACATCTAGAAGAGAAACTCCCTCTAAAGTGGACCACATTCATATACACAGTATATATATTATTTTAATGTAATGACTCTTGTTATAATGATAGATATGCTGCATATGTCCAGGGGGAAAAAAGCAGCCTACCATAGCACTGTCTCACCGTTCTCAAAACAGCAACAGCCTTAAAATCTGCTCCTTACACGTCTGCTCTATCTTCTCTGTAAAAGCCTGCACGCTGTATCGCTCAGTTTACTGTGGGCAGGCTTTTAGAGAGAGGATAGGGCAACCGTGCAAGGAGTAGTAGCCAGCGCTTAAAATAAATAAAGATTGTACTTACACCAGTGCTATGCCTGCCTGCTCGCTGGTCACGCACTGCCCAGGGTTCATCGCACTTGTAGCATTAGGCACTGCACATCTCTACCTATTCAAAACTAATTACTGCTACTGCGCCTCCTCTTATCTGCTATAGCACCCCCTAGGGAAGCATGCCCCACAGGTTAAAAAATGCAGGTCTACATTTTAAAGGGACAGTTAACACCTTGTAATTAAAAGAGATTTCTGTTGTATTTCTTTAGAATGACATACCAGCCAAGTCAAAATGTTTTTAAAACAAATCAACATCCTTTATACTGCAATTATTTTTCAAAAGCCAAACTCCCCCCTACTATTTGTTCTTTTTGAAGGAGCCAATCTGGGATTTAGTCTGCTGACAGCAAAGCTAGCCACAGTCATATTTATAGTTTAAAAAATGCATTGTTTTGCAGTTGTTATCAGCTAAATCTAATTAGGGACAGATATGTAGCAGGGTTAGTCTTACACTGTCAGCAGGGTTTATTTCAAGTTCTGAGAATTAGACCGCTGCTTCATAACTGGTGTTTCTGGGGTGTCTGAAGACTCGCCAGAAACACGGGGCGTCAAGCTCCTTTTCGGAGCTTGATAGATAGGCCCCAAGGTGTCTTAAACAATTTGAGATTTATACGGTATTATGAGGTCTTGCTATCTATAAAAATATATGAAAAAGATCACATTTTCAGCGGTAATTAATCCGTTAATAGATTTAAAAAAAAATAGGAATGTTTAACAAGACGGCAGATTAAAATGCATAAAGTAACAAATGCACTTTTTTTAAATAAATAAAAAAAAATATATTATATTCTCTCTCTCTCTCTATATATATATATATATATATATATATGTATATACTGTATATACTGTATATATATATATATATATATATATATATATATATATATATATATACACACACACACACACATATACAGTGAACAGTCAGTGCACAGATTTCTTTTGTATGACTTTTGCGTTAGGTGTCCTAAACAATATGAGATTTATAAAACTGCTTTTCAACAGCCCAAAGAGCATAATGTATGCATTATTAATTAAAGAAGGTACGTTTTGGCTAATTGTCATTTCTATACAGTAGCTCTGTCTATGATACATTTTAACAATCTATAAATAATTGATATTTTTTCTTTCATCTTCCTTAGTTTGCATAAAATTAATGACTTGATAAATGTTACTCGCTTCAAAATATTCTTCTACTTCTATGAAAATTAAGCTAACATGGTAACCTTAGCAATGGAAGGGATTTTATTCTTTAAGTTTTCATCCAAACGGAAAAAAAATTACTACATTGTCAAGATATTGGTCCAGATAACTTTTCATATAGACTGACAAAATGGTTGAAGTGAGCAATAGAAAGCTCGAAAGCATTCTAATATATATTAACTGTGTTTTGTCAAACAATTATAACATTAATACATTTCCCTTTTCTACTCTAATAAGAAGTTTTAAAATATGATTTAAAGTTAAAGGGATAGCCTACTTGAAAATGCTTATTGTTTAAAAACTTACATAATCCCTTTATTACCCATTCCCCAGATTTGCATAACCTACACAGTTATATTAATACACTTATTACCTCTGCGATTACATTGTATCTAAGCCTCTGCAGACTGCTTCCATGATCTTAGTTCTTTTGACAGACATGCATTTTAGCCAATCAGTGCTGACTAATAAATAACTCCACGCTAGTGAGCACATTGTTATCTATATGGCACACATGAGCTAGCACTATGTAACTGTAAAAAAAACTTTCAAAATGCACTGAGATAATGGCCTTCAACTATTTAGAAATCAGTTTACCTAGGTTTAGCTTTTAACAAAGAATACCAATAGAACAAAGCAAATTTGATAATAAAAGTAAATTAGAAAGTTGTTGAAAATTACATGCCCTATCTGAATCACGAAAGTTTAATTTTGATTTGACTGTCTCTTTAAATTTTAAATTGCAGGTTGAATTAAGGGGATATGAAAGGGAAATGTTAACATTAATGCATTACCTTTAATCCAGGATTAAAGTGTAATTTTAATGAAAAATAAATTTAATAAATAAAAATAAGTTTTTTTTTTGTTGCTTCAAAAAAGGAACATCTTACAACTGATGTTTGTGGTAGGATGACCCATTTGTTCATTTAAAGGTTTTGGTCCAGGCCAATCAGAATGCAAACTACTTGGGTAATGCAGTAAGGATAAAGCACTGATTTACAAACCTGTCCTCAGGCCTCCCCAGCAGGCCAGGTTTTCAGGACTACCTTGGATGAGAGCAGGTAAAATAACTATCGGCTAGATTATGAGTTTTTGTCGGTAATGGTGTGCGGTGTTAACGAGCATTTTTTTCTCACTGCTCACTTAAGACAACGCTGGTATTACAGTTTTATTTTAAACCCGGCGTTAGCCGCAAAAAAGTGAGCAGATTGCAAAATTTAGCTCCATATCTCACCTTAATACCAGTACTGCTTATGGTAGCGGTGAGCTGGTAAAACGTGCTCGTGCACGATTTCCCCATAGGAATCAATGGGGGAGAATCGGCTGAAAAAAAACCTAACACCTGCAAAAAAGCAGCGTTCAGAGCCTAACGCAGCCCCATTGATTCCTATGGGGAAATACTTTTTATGTCTACACCTAACACCCTAACATGAACCCCAAGTCTAAACACCCCTAATCTTACACTTATTAACCCCTAATCTGACGCCCCCAACATCGCCGACACCTGCATTTTATTATTAACCCCTAATCTGCCGCTCCGGACACCGCCGCCTACATTATCCCTATGAACCCCTAATCTACTGCCCCCAACATCGCCAACACCTACTTTTTATTTATTAACCCCTACTCTGCCGCCCCCAATGTCGCCGCCACTATAGTAAAGTTATTAACCCCTAAATCTAAATCTAACCATAACCCTAACACCCCCCTAACCTAAATATAATTTAAATACATCTAAATAAAATTACTATTATTAACTAAATTATTCCTATTTAAAATTAAATACTTACCTATAAAATAAACACTAAGCTAGCTACAATATAACTAATAGTTACATTGTAGCCATCTTAGAATTTATTTTTATTTTACAGGCAAGTTTGTATTTATTTTAACTAGGTACAATAGTTATTAGATAGTTATTAACTATTTAATAACTACCTAGTTAAAATAAGTACAAAATTACCTGTAAAATAAACCCTAACCTAAGTTACAATTACACCTAACACTACACTATAATTAAATTAATTACCTAAACTAACTACAATTAATTACAATTAAATTAAATAAAATAAAGTACGAAAAAAAACACTAAATTACAGAAAATAATAAAATTATTACAAGAATTTTAAACTAATTACACCTAATCTAATCCCCCTAATAAAATAAAAAAGCCCCCCAAAATAATAAAAAGCCCTACCCTATACTAAATTACAAATAGCCCTTTAAAGGGCCTTTTGCGGGGCATTGCTCCAAAGTAATCAGCTCTTTTACCTGTAAAAAAAAAATACAATACCCCCAACATTAAAACCCACCACACACACACCCAACCCTACTCTAAAACCCACCCAATCCCCCCTTAATAAAACCTAACACTTACCCCTTGAAGATCACCGTACCTTGAGACGTCTTCACCCAACCATGCAGAAGTGGTCCTCCAGACGGCCAGAAGTCTTCATCCGATCCGGGCAGAAGAGGACCTCCAGACGGGCAGAAGTCTTCATCCAGGCGGCATCTTCTATCTTCATCCATCCAGAGTGGAGCGGGTCCATCTTCAAGCCATCCGACGTGGAGCATCCTCTTCCATCCGACGACTAACACTAAATGACGGTACCTTTAAGTGACATCATCCAAGATGGCGTCCCTTCAATTCCGATTGGCTGATAGAATTCTATGGTGATCTTCAAGGGGTTAGTGTTAGGTTTTATTAAGGGGGGATTGGGTGGGTTTTAGAGTAGGGTTGGGTGTATGGGTGGTGGGTTTTAATGTTGGGGGGTTATTGTATTTTTTTTTTACAGGTAAAAGAGCTGATTACTTTGGGGCAATGCCCTGCAAAAGGACCTTTTAAGGGCTATTTGTAATGTAGTATAAGGTAGAGCTTTTTATTATTTTGTGGGGCTTTTTTGTTTTATTAGGGGGATTAGATTAGGTGTAATTAGTTTAAAATTCTTGTAATTATTTTATTATTTTCTGTAATTTAGTGTTTGTTTTTTTTCAAACTTTAGTTTATTTAATTTAATTGTAATTAATTGTAGTTAGTTTAGGTAATTAATTTAATTGTAGTTTTAGGTGTAATTGTAACTTAGGTTAGGGTTTATTTTACAGGTAAATGTGTACTTATTTTAACTAGGAAGTTATTAAATAGTTAATAACTATTTAATAACTATTGTACCTAGTTAAAATAAATACAAAGTTGCCTGTAAAATAAAAATAAACCCTGAGATAGCTACAATGTAATTATTAGTTATATTGTAGCTATTTTAGGGTTTATTTTATAGGTAAGTATTTAGTTTTAAATAGGAATAATTTATTTAATTGTAGTAATTTTTTTTCGATTATTTTAAATTATATTAAAGTTAGGGGGAGTTAGGGTTAGGGTTAGACTTAGGTTTAGGGGTTAATACATTTAATATAGTGGCGCCGCCGTTGGGGGCGGCAGATTAGGGGTTAATAAATGTAGGTAGGTGTCGGCGATAACATCAAAAAAGAAGAAATCCAGCAAACCTCCCAGGCGTATAATCAATCAAAGATTTATTTGGAAAACCGTGCACAAAAACATATAAAAAAAAGGGGTAAAACATACAGAATGTCCCAACAACCTGGAACAGATAAAGGAATCGTCCTACGCGTTTCAGCAGATATTCGCCTTATTCATGGACATAATTTACTCCACACCAACTTGTCTATTTAAACACACCCTTGTCATCAGGTGTGAGAGCTCCAGGTACTAATTATTAAAGGGACAGACCTAGAATATCACCATACTGAAATAAAGACAGACTAAAAATAATGAGCATTACATTAGGGGGAGATTGCAACGTTAATACTTTAAATGTTAATACTTTAAATGTTAATATAGCATATAAAGAAATATACAAATCTCAACAATTTATAAACATGGGCTAAACATATATATATAATTTGAGTAGCATATTCTACCATAAGCATCTAGTTAAAGACTTATATAAATGGGATCTGCCTCTGTTTATTGTAGAGCCTCCATGCTAGAAAATATTTATGAACTGATATACTAATGCCTTAACAATAACCATAAGTTTTGAAAATAAACGGTAGTGAGTGCATCATATTATTAATTACCCCAATAACAGCATGACATATATTGTATACCTGAGAGGACTTATTAATGAAGAACAACAGAGAGGGCGTTGCAAAAGACAATGAGGAGATGCACAAAACAGTGTGTATAAATTTTTTATATATGGTTCAGAGCAAGCTGTGCTAATTCTAATAATAATGTATCTAGAATAAATTAATAAAGATGGAATTTTACTCTATTAATACATAGAGATAAAGAATATATACAAGCCAATCTAAACTATACTACTGTGTACCCATCTTAAATACATAATGTAAATCCTCTCTAGTATAGATTATCACATTTTGCTACTTAATGTACTTCCTGGGATCATAATATAAATCCTGTCTATTAATGCCTCCAAAAATTAATGACATCACCCACTATGTTGAAACCATCTGGAATCCTGGTTTTCATTTTGAAAATCCAGAAAGCCTCTTTGTATGAAAGTTTAGTTACTCTATCTCCACCACGTATGGCAGGTTTGATATGGTCAATAATTTGCCACTTTAGACTATTAACCACTTTGTTGTGGACATGTATAAAGTGTCTGGCAAGGTCAGAGCATTCGATACCATGCTCAATATTCTTGAGATGCTCCCTGATCCTATTTCTACACTCTCTAGAGGTGCACCCAATGTATTGTTTTTTACATTCCACGCAATCTATGAGATAGATTACGAAGACAGAGCGACAGTTGGTATATGTATCCAACTCATAGACCTTCTGTGTGGTGTATGATTGAAAATTCTTAGTAACTTTTGTGAATCCACAAGCAATGCAATTGCTGTAGTGACACCTATAGTGCCCTTTTACATTTAACCAGCTATTGCTTCTTGTCTGTGTACTTCTAAGTAGACTAGGAGAAACTGCATTACCTATCGTATAGCCTCTACGCGAGACAAAGTTGCATCCCTTCTGCACAAGATCTTTGAGGCTGTCCTCAGCAGTCAAAATTGGGAGATGCTTTTTCACTATATCACATATTGCATTAAATTGTGCACTATATGTGGTTATGAATGTAGGTCTGGAGTTATCAAAACGTTGTTTATTCACTAGGGCTTTGTTATCAAGGAGGAGGGTTTCTCTATCTAATCTGGTTACTTCTAGGAGGGCTCGATCTATTGTTTTTATATGATAGCCTCTCTCTAGGAGATCTTTTCTCATTTTCAAGCTCTCTGTGATAAAGACTTCATTGTCAGTACAATTACGTTTTAACCTTATGAATTGCCCTTTGGCTATTCCAAAACCCATATGTTTTGGATGATTGCTTTGGCCATGTAATATCGCATTCGCCGCAATTGGTTTGCGATATAAAGTTGTCTTTATCTGCTGAGTGTCTGTTTTTCCAATCAATAGGAGGTCTAAGTAGGGTATAGATTCTTTATTACTCTCATATGTAAACTGTAAATTAGCATCATTGGAGTTGAGAAATTGAACAAACTCCTTTAATCTAGATGGACCCCCTGTCCAAACGAACAGGAGGTCATCAATGTATCTTTTATACATAGTAATGTAACCCCTGAAGGGATTTGCATCTCCAAAGACGTGGCATGCCTCCCACCAACCCATATATAGGTTGGCGTAGGCTGGGGCAAATTTAGCCCCCATGGCAGTGCCACGTCTTTGGAGATAAAAAGTCCCCTCGAATTGGAAAAAATTATGGGTTAGTAAAAAATCCAAGGTTTGAATTAGAAAGGTCTTAAGATTGCCGTCATAGTTACTGAATCTGTCCAGCATGTATGAGATGGCTTCTAAACCCTTTTTATGAGGGATAGCAGAATACAGACTAACTACATCTATAGTAAGCCATTCCGCTGCGTCTGTCCAAGCTACCTCTTTTAGACAACCCAAAAGGTGCTTCGTATCTTTGAGATATGATGGAAGACCATAGACCACTGGTTGTAGTAGAGATTCAATCCATGTTGAAATATTTTCAAATAGAGATCCTATACCCGCCACAATAGGCCTTCCTTTCACCCCCTCCAAGGATTTATGAACCTTGGGGAGGTGATGGAATATGGGGGTAACTGGATCTTGAACATAGAGATAGTCTACAGTGCCCTGGTCTAAAACCCCCATCTCCAAGCCATCATCTAACAGTGATACGAGCTGCTGCCTATATTTCTCAGTTGGGTTATATCTGAGAACTTCATAGACGTCAGCATCATTTAGTTGCCTAAGAGCTTCCTCCAGATATGACTGCCTATCCTGCACCACCACACATCCACCCTTATCCGCCCTCTTTATTACAATATCCTCCCTAGATTTTAAATTATTAAGGGCCTTAGATTGTTTTTCATTTAAATTAGGATAAGGATGCTTGGTGTCATTAAAGAGTGCAATAAGGTCTTCTTCAATTCTGTGGTGAAAAGCTTCTAAGAATGGACCTCTCTCCCTAGTTGGATAAAATATAGACTTTGGTGTATATCCACCATGTGTACATTTAAGCGGAATTTCATCAACTATTGATTCCTTGGCTAGGTCATGTGCCTTTAATAGATCACACGCCTCTGTGAAATCAACTATGTCATATATTTTAGGTAGAGTATCACTAGAGTAGGTAAAGTCTACATCTCTGCTATCATGTGTTTCATCTTTTTTCCAAAAAAATTTCCTTAATGTGAGATCCCGAACCATTTTATTCACATCTACAATAGTGTTGAACAAGTTAAATTTATTAGTTGGTACATAACCTAATCCAAAACTCAATACTTCTTTCTCCTCTCTAGTAAGAGTATAATTTGAAATATTGATTACATTCATAGTGCATATTTGTTTCTTCCTCCTCTCTTTTGCCTCCTTGCCCCTCTGCCTCTTGCTCCTCTTCCTATGCTTCCTCCTCTCTCCCTGGTGTTGGGATCTGCCTGAAAAACCTGCTGATCAATGTTATAATCTGGATTTATATGTTGTTTTAGTATAGGATTAGGAGTGTCATTATCCCTTAAAAAATCCTGCCTCCTTAAATCATCTGATATTGCTACATTGGTATTTTTAGATACATTTCTATTATTACTACTACTATTGTATCTTGTGACTATAGGATCAACTCTAGTAATGCCTGTATTCTTAAGTTTAACTATTTGTTCACTATGTGCTGGCTGCATGCTTTTAGGCAGTACTATGTCAGCTTGCTGTAAAGTATTCTCTTCAGGGTTTTGCTCTAAAAACGTTACATGTTTTTCTACTGGTGAAGTTGTCCTGGCTCTATTTCTGGACCTAGATCTAGATCTGGATCTGTTATTACTACCAGAATTACTACGTGTGTGCCAGGTATAGACCCTGTCATGTGCATGGTCATCACTATCTCTAATGAATTTTTTAAGTTTAAAGTTATCCAGCTCCACCTTAAACTTATCTATAGATTCTTTCAGCAGAGTGTCCATATCCCCATATTTGGGGTGCAACACATAGTCATTAAGTTGTGCTTGTAATTCAGACAGTTCATCTCTTGTTTTGTGTAAGACAGTCTCTTTATAGGATATTATTAACTCCATTAGTCTCCTTGAGCAGTCCGTTAAAATGGCATTCCATTTAGCAATAAAGGAAGAGTCATTTGTCTGAAATGTGGGATATTTGTTAAGACGTAGCCCCCTGGGAATTAAACCCATTATAAGATATTTCTCTGGGGCACGTTTGTCCCACCATGTTTTGTATTCCTTAATAAGGGTACGTTCCATATACAAAAATATGTCACTCATAGATAGAGTCTCTTTTTGATTAATGAAGGTGTCTTCAATTGTCAGCCTGTCCATTTCAATATGTGACATAGGTCTGAGAGAATAAAGATCACGGTTTTCCATGTTTTCCATATTTATAGCCCCTTATTGCAAAGGGTATTTGTAAAATATAAATAAAGGGCTTTGGACACAGTGTGTATGACAGCGTGGGGTTATATACTAGTCGAAATGTCAGAGGGAAAATTAGCCAGTCACAGCAAGTAAATAAATCACAAGAAATCCCCCTTTAGACAGCTCCAGACTTTTATAGTGTACATAACCAGCAGCATCAATCCTTAGAGTATTTAAAGCGGTATTGTGAAGACTCACCAACGTAAGTAAATTCAAGCGGATACCAAGCAGCCTATTCAGCCTCCGGATCGTTCACCACTCTGTGGGTCCCCGGGCCGGTACGAAGCACCTTAGACTGCCGTTGCTGTATCTTTTTATCAGGTAAGTCCCGAACTCCGTGAGAGCCTCCGCCTCTGTGAATGCCTGTTGACACACACCGGCGTCTTACGATGACGTCATCAGCCGGTCAGTAAGCCGGGTACTGCAAGCCTTTGTCCTGGAGAACGCCGAGGTTTAAGCTGGTTGTTTAGACGGCAACAACATCAAAAAAGAAGAAATCCAGCAAACCTCCCAGGCGTATAATCAATCAAAGATTTATTTGGAAAACCGTGCACAAAAACATATAAAAAAAAGGGGTAAAACATACAGAATGTCCCAACAACCTGGAACAGATAAAGGAATCGTCCTACGCGTTTCAGCAGATATTCGCCTTATTCATGGACATAATTTACTCCACACCAACTTGTCTATTTAAACACACCCTTGTCATCAGGTGTGAGAGCTCCAGGTACTAATTATTAAAGGGACAGACCTAGAATATCACCATACTGAAATAAAGACAGACTAAAAATAATGAGCATTACATTAGGGGGAGATTGCAACGTTAATACTTTAAATGTTAATACTTTAAATGTTAATATAGCATATAAAGAAATATACAAATCTCAACAATTTATAAACATGGGCTAAACATATATATATAATTTGAGTAGCATATTCTACCATAAGCATCTAGTTAAAGACTTATATAAATGGGATCTGCCTCTGTTTATTGTAGAGCCTCCATGCTAGAAAATATTTATGAACTGATATACTAATGCCTTAACAATAACCATAAGTTTTGAAAATAAACGGTAGTGAGTGCATCATATTATTAATTACCCCAATAACAGCATGACATATATTGTATACCTGAGAGGACTTATTAATGAAGAACAACAGAGAGGGCGTTGCAAAAGACAATGAGGAGATGCACAAAACAGTGTGTATAAATTTTTTATATATGGTTCAGAGCAAGCTGTGCTAATTCTAATAATAATAATAGGTGTCGGCGATGTTAGGGACAGCAGATTAGGGGTTAATAAAATTGAATTAGTGTTTGCGATGCAGGAGTGCGGCGGTTTAGGGGTTAATATATTTATTACAGTGGCAGTGATGTCCGGTCGGCAGATTAGGGGTTAAAAAATGTATTTAAGTGTTTGCGATGTGCGGGGGGGGGCTTGGTTTAGGGGTTAATAGGTAGTTTATGGGTGTTAGTGTACTTTTTATCCCTTTCGTTAAGAGTTTTATGTTACGGCGTTAGCCCATAAAACTCTTAACTACTGACTTTTAAATGCGGCATGAGTCTTGACAGGAGAGGGTCTACCGCTCACTTTTTCCAAGACTCGTAATACCGGCGTTAGGCAAATCCCATTGAAAAAATAGGATACGCAATTGACGTAAGTATACGTAAGTATACCTGCCAGACTCGTAATACCAACGGGCGTTAAAAAGCAGCGTTGGGACCTCTCAACGCTGCTTTTTAAGGCTAACGCAAGACTCATAATCAAGGCGTTATTTTACTAATTAGCTGATTATTTCACCTGTGCTCCAGTTCAGAGATCCTCAAAATGTGGCCTGGTAGGGAAGCCTGAGGACAGGTTTGAAAACCAGTGGGATAAAGTTATATTGTTTTCTGATATCCATTGTCTGTAAAAAAATTATTAAAAAAAACAACTTAATAAAGCAGCATGAGTTGAATAACTCATACAAATACTCTTTTTCGTTAAAGGTACAATGTTCATTGTACAAAGTACAACGTATGTGCCAGCCAAGTAGCATTATCAAGAACATAAGAGCATTAATAGGAAGTACATAACTGGTAATGTTGTATTAAATAAAAGTAAAATTAAGCAATTTTAAATTACATTTGTCAGTCAAAAACATTTTTTTTAATTAAACAATGCTCTTTCATATGGATGATAGAATATGTTTTGAGTTGAACATTAATTTAAATTTCACATCCTACTATTTGCTCAGTCTTCAAATGTGAATAATTCTGTTATATATCTCCTGTAGTAGGGCAGAGTAGCTATAATATGGTGATGCTGTTCATTACTTACTATGCAATAATGTATTTTTATGTAGTTTTGCTTTTATATCTGTTATTAATCATAGATTGTGTATGTCTGTGCTTGTGACTTTATGCATCTGTGTTTGTGTCGTTGTATGTCTGTGTTTGTGTCTTTGTATGGCTGTGTTTATGTCTTTGTGTGTCTTAGTGTCTTTTTATGTTTGTGTCTTTGTGTGTCTGTGTTTGTGTCTTTGTGTGTCTGTGTTTGTGTCTTTGTATGTCTGTGTTTGTGTCTTCGTCTGTATGTGTGTGTCTTTGTATGTCTGTGTGTGTGTCTTTTTGTGTCTGGTTTTGTGTTTATGTGTTTGTTTCTTTATGTGTATGTCTTTGAGTCTTTGTATGTCTGTGTATTTTTGTATCTGTGTTTGTGTCTTTATGTGTATTTGTTTGTGTCTTTGTATGTCTGAGTTTGTGTGTATGTGTTTGTGTCTGTGAGTCTGTGTTTGTGTCCTTATATGTCTGTGTTTGTCTTTGTATGTCTGTGTTTGTGTCTTTGTGTGTATGTGTTTGTGTCTTTGTGTGTATGTGTTTGTGTCTTTGTATGTATGTCTTTGTGTCTTTTTGTGCCTGTGTTTATGTCTTTGTATGCCTGTGGTTGTGTCTTTGTATGTCTGTGTTTGTGTCTTTGTGTGTCTGTGTTTGTATATCTGTGTGTCTGTGCTTGTGTCTGTGTGTATGTGTTTTTGTCTTTGTGTGTCTGTGTCTTTTTATTTATTTATTTATTTTTATTTCTGTGTTTGCGTCTTTGTGTGTATGAGTTTGTGTATTTGTATGTATGTCTTTGTGTCTTTTTGTGTCTGTGTTTGCGTCATTCTATGTATGTGTTTTTGTCTTAGTATGTCTGTGTTTGTGCCTTTGTGTGTCTGTGTTTGTGTCTTTGTGTGGATGTGTTTGTATCTGTGTGTATGTGTTTGTGTCTTTGTGTGTCTGTGTTTGTGTCTTTTTATTTCTGTGTTTGTGTCTTTGTGTGTATGTGTTTGTGTCTTTGTATGTCTGTGTTTGTGTCTTTTTGTGTCTGTGTGTATGTGTTTTTATCTTTGTGTGTATGTGTTTGTGTTTTTGTGTGTATGTGTTTGTGTCTTTTTGTGTCTGTGTGTATGTGTCTGTGTCTTTGTGTGTATGTGTTTGTGTCTTTGTGTGTATGTGTTTGTGTCTTTGTGTGTCTATGTTTGTGTCTTTTTGTATGCGTCTATGTAATCTTTATTTATATAATATATTTTATTTATTTATATAATAGATTCTTAAAGATGAATACACATGCTTAGTGAACTGATTGCTGTACCCTCTCTCTTTCTCATTTTAACCCTACTTAAATGTCACCCATGGCAACCTTAAACTGATTTTAATAGAGCCTAACCTATTATTCATTTAAATTGAGGTGTAAGAGCACTTAGAAACAAAAATTTGCATTCAGCAAATGAAGATTTGATGAGTAAAAATGAGATATATGTTATATAATCTGCAGTGTTTTGCAATCAAATAAAAAAGCTCTTGAAATTGATAAACTTCCGAATATTTTATCCCCAAATGTTTACAACATAAATAATTAAAATGCATTAGCTGTTCCGCTTTAGAAAGAAAAAAAAAAGCATTTTGAAAAAAATAAAATTGTGTAGTTGTGTTGCTTAAATTTGTAATTAACTAATTTATTACTAATTCTGTTCACTTCTTTAATATGCTGCATTCCCGAAGAATAACATTAATACACAATGGCATGAAGAAGCTAATTTTAAGACTTTGGAGAAATGAATGCCTTTTAATGCTGTGTGTTTCTCTTATCTACATGCCACATTATTGTAATAAGTACACTCAAGAATAATTTCTTTTCACATATTTTTACAAATCTTGCCCTTATTTGCATGCAAGTAAGTTGTCAGCTTAAATCTTTGAAATGCAAAATATATCTCATTTCTGTATTTCATCAAGGAGCCTTTCATGTTTAATAAATTACAACTTAGATCCTCCAAGACTTTGTTTTTCATTAACTAAAAGCAAAAGGATACATTTAAAATCTTAATCACTTCACAACCTGAAAGAATATTTGCATGTTGTTGATATTTTAGTGCTGGGGACTACAATGTTTGTAAACTATTCTGTATTAAAAGGCTTAAGCAATGCATTCAGGTACATACAAAGCATATACTTCCTGTACTTTGTAATAGTACCAAGTATGCAACTTTAGTTAAAGTTTGTCTCTTGCTTTGGTATGGCCTACCACATTTTTCACATGACAAAGAACAGCTGCATAAAAAAAAATATGGTTAGTCAAAAAAGTAAAAAGAAAGAATGGAAGAAAATAAAATAAAAAATAGATTATGTAATCTTTCCATCTCCGGGAATTATAGGAATTTCATAATTAACTATGGAACATCTGAAGCAGAGGGAGTTTTTCTCAGTGACTATTGCGTTTATTCCTTTTTTTGGATCACTGAATGAAGACTTGTATCCAACTGGAATTTATGAGCATCTGTTCCATGTATGAATTTTGATTCTTGTTAGCCTGCAGTTTTTAAATTCATTGCCCAAGATATTTTGCAGAAGGTTCTCAAAACATGTCAGCACTGACCTCTCTATAATAAGGTGGGGCAGCTTAGCTTAAGAGAATAATATTTATGACAGCTGCCTTCATTCCTTTAAGTCATGGGGGTCCTTGAGGAAAACACCTTATGATTTATAAAAGAGGCAAGTTTACTTATTACTGGGTTGTGGTCCAAGAATTTGCAAATCCAGCCTACCCTAGAAATGTACAGAATTTAAAAAAATAGAGCTCAGATTACTAAATAGATTTATATGTATCTTACATATGTATTATTATTATTATTATTATTATTATTCATAGAAATAAATGTTTGCACAATCTAAAATGCATATCATAAATCATTTTAGATTTATTAAAATTCAATAGCATTCAATAGCATTAATTGCACAATTGTTAAAATTATTATCATAATGAGGAAGTTATAAATGAATGCTCCCATTGCCAATACATTTTTCTGATTTTAGTAGTCATCAAGTTTAGTTTTGTATTTTTCAGAGAAGTATCTGAAAGCAGAAGGGGACCAGGAAGGATGAGGTAAAAGGAAATAAATCATTGTGGTCTCAGGAACAGTAATCCTTGTTGAGGATTTTGGCTGATTGATATAAATAACATCGGCCCCACCATCTGTCCGAAGAGGGACCTTTCCAGTTAGTGTTAAGCTGCAACGGCAGAATAATTAATGAATGGTGTCCTTTGTGCTGGTAATAAAGACAAGACAAATTATGTTATAATCCAACTGCTGCTCATTTGTCACAGCCAAATAAAATGTCAAATAAAAGTGAGGAGGCCACTGTGTTTGTTTAATAGACTACAAGCTACCTTTCCTATCACGGGTAACATATGAATGTTGCATCTAATATAATTGCAATGAATTTAATTCTATTTCCAGCATTTATATTTGTACTCTATTTTCCCTCACTGTTTATGTAGTGGTAAAGGAATCAGGGAAATACAAGTGCAGCTATTTTTAATTAGTACAGAAATTTGTTACTGTTCTTGTCTTGGTATACACATATACTGGCAGTTGCTAGGAGAAGAAATAAACAGAGCTGGGATTTTTAAGTTCCTAAGGGAACTACCTATGATAGAGGGCAGGACTGCACTTCCTCAGAACATGTTTCTGCTGTAAAAATTCACAAACCTGGCATTTATACAGGCATCTGTCGCTTGCTCTAATGCCAGTTCATAGTATACACACAAACATCTGCTTCCATGCACAAAGGGATAGAGAACGCTTGACAGGTCTGTGTTAGCAGGAATCGCAATGCCAGTTTTTTTATGCAAAAACCCTAATGCTTCCCGTCAACCCATTAGAAGTGATACAATCAGCCCAGGCCCCATTAAGTCATCAGTGTCCACCTGTGATAAAGACGGCCATTTGTTTTCTTAAAGCCCACTTAATGTCTGCTTAACTCAATTTGTCAGGAAATGCAGAACAATTTCCTCACAGTCTGAAATTTGGTAGTGGTTCAAAGTCAAAAGGCCAGGTCTAGCAATATTCTGATGATACAATAAACAATCATCAAAACTAAATCCACCCCTAAATATTGTGTTTCTGCATTATAATGTCAGCTAAAATGATATTATATTGCACATAATTGCACTTTGCTTAAGAAGCCAGAACAATATTTATTCAGAGGCAAATAGCTTTTTACGATTTAAAAAAAACAACAATCTTGCTCCCTTACTGCATATATTTTAGGTATATTTTCTTTTAATTTAAATATACTTTCATGCGTGAAGAAAGACGTAGACTGTATCTATAAAAAAAAATTCCAGCATCTTTTCGTGACTGTAGTCAGATATAAATTAGTGATGAAACTGAAAATTATTTTGGAAAATATTTCTTTTTGCATATTACCAAATCTCAAACTAAGTAATATGTAGCTGCAAGCCCAGGTGGTCTGATAATCCTTCAACTTGTATAAAACTGAGTTACTCTAAGTTTTATAAAAGAGAAAAGCAAATCTGATCAGATGCAAAGTGAGGAAATTATAATAATAATTATATAAAAAAAATAATTATATTATAAAAATTACATCAAAATAATAATAATGATAATATCAATTATAACATATGTAAATATGGCTGCATCTGTTTAACATCTGTCATTGAGAAGAACAAAAACCTGTAGTGAAATAGGTTTATTGTAAATTAAAGAGCAGCTTAGCATTTTTAGTTTGATATACAAAAGCTTTAAATGAACGCATGTACCTTGGTTTATTATTGCAATTCTGGGACATTTTATTAAAGGGACATTAAACCCAAATTCAGATAGGGAATGCAATTTTAAGCAACTTTCCAATTTGCTTTCATTATTAAATTTGCTTAATTCTCTTGTTATCCTTTGTTGAAAGAACAGCAATACACTACTGAAAGCTAGATGGACATATGTGATCCATTTACAAGAGGCATATATGTGCAAACACCAATCAGCAGCAAGTAGTGCATTGCTGCTCCTGAACCTACATAGATATGCTTTTTTTAAAAATAAAGGAAACCAAGAGAATTAAGTAAATTAGATAATAGTTGTAAATTGGAAAGTTGTTGAAAATTGTATGCTCTATCTAAATCATGAAATAACATTTTTGGGTTTCATGTCCCTTTAAGAAGGGAGTTACATATTCTAAATTTAATATACCAGTAAATCAATGTAATAAGAGTATCTGTTTAAGGAGAGTTATACATATTTTGTCAGTAAATATTAAAGGATGATTCTAGTAGAAGTTGAAAAAGGATTGATCTCAATCTATCATTTGATAATTATGGCATGTCAACAGCTGCAGATGTGACTTTTTTCCATGTTGACCCAATCACCCTTGGCCTTTTTTCATTGTTTATCAGCAGCACTTTTTAAATTATATACCCTTTGTTGTAGGTATATATGTGTATATACACTCACCAGCCACTTTATTAGGTACATCTGTTCAATTGCTTGGTAACAAATTGCTAATCAGCCAATCACATGGCAGCAACTCAATGAATTTAGGCATCAAGACGTGGTGAAGATGACTTGCTGAAGTTCAAACCTACCATCAGAATGGGGAAGAAAGGGGATTTAAGTGACTTTGAAAGTGGCATGGTTGTTGGTCCCAGACGGGCTAATCTGAGTATTTAAAAACTGCGGATATACTGGGATTTTCATGCATAACCATCTCTAGGATTTACAGAGAAAATATCCAGTGAGCGGCAGTTGTGTGGACGAAAATGCCTTGTTGATGTCAGAAGTCAGAGGAGAATGGGCTTACTGGTTGGAGATGATAGGCAACAGTAACTCAAATAACCACTTGTTACAACCAAGGTATGCAGAATACCATCTATGAATGCACAACACGTCGAACCTTGAAGCAGATGGGGTACAGCAGCAGAAGACCACACCATGTGCCACTCCTGTCAGCTAAGAACAGGAAACAATTCACCAAAATTCGACAATAGTAATTTGTACAAATGTTGCCTGGTCTGATGAGTCACGATTTCAGCTGCGACATTCAGATGGTTAGAATTTGGTGTAAACAACATGAAAGCATGGATCAATCCTGCTTTGTATCAATGGATCTGGCTGGTGGTGGTGTAATGGTGTGGGGGATATTATCTTGGCACACTTTGGGCCCCTTAGTACCAATTGAGCATTGTTTAAATACCATGGCGTACCTGAGTATTGTTGCTGACCATGTCCATCCCTTTATGACTACAGTGTTCCCATCTTCCGATGGCTACTTCCAGCAGGATAATACACCATGTCACAAAGCTCAAATCATCCCAAACTGGTTTGTTGAACATGACAATGAGTTCACTGTACTCCAATGGCTTCTACAGTCACCAGATCTCCGTTCAATAGAGCACTTTTGGGATGTGGTGGAACGGGAGATTCGCATTATGGATGTGCAGCCAACAAATCTGCAGCAACTGCGTGATGTTATCATGTCAATATGGACCAAAATGTCTGTGGAACGTTTCCAACACCTTGCTGAATCTATGCCATGAAGAATTAAGGCAGTTCTGAAGGCAAAAGGGAGTCCAACCAGGTACTAGCAAGTTGTACTTAATAAAGTAGCTGGAGAGTGTATGTATGTACATGTGTATTTATACATTTATATTTGTAAATATATATTTGCACACACACATATATATAGTGTATATATATATATATATATATATATATATACTTATATACATACGCGCACACACACACACATATATATGTATATATGTGTGTGTGCGCATATGTATATAATGAAGGGATGCCAAAATGTCCCATTTTTTTAACGAGTAGTAGCAGTCGCGGTGGTTACTTATTTTATTATGTTTTGGTCATTGCATGAACTATACTGTTATTTTTATGGCAGCTCCTAAACCAGGGACTACACTTCCCTGCATACTGCGGTTATGGCCTTGTCTAGGAGGTATGGTCCACTTTGCATGCCTTTTTCCCTTTCTCTGATTTTTTTTTTTTTTTTAATTGAAACATTTTTATTGAGACAAACCAGAGTAAAAGACAATATAATACAGTACAATGCAATACTATATATAAGCCCACATGGGTATGCAATTAAAATTAGAATTTAAGAGTAGACAATAAATCTCCAGCAGAGATATGATGATTATTATCTTTCAGTTAACGCATACGTAATTTTGTGTTTTCAAATAGGTATAGAGGTGGGGTTTCACCTAGGTGAATATAGGGTCTCTTTAATATGTTATAAGGAGCAGTATAGATATAAGTTATTGGTTATTGTAGCTATATCTCTGTTTTATATATAGGTGGATTTGATAGGCCACTTTTTGCAAACTAAAGCAGTTAGAGTATGACAGTAGATAGCTAAGGGACTATTTAATTGTATATGAGATCTGTGGCCATAAGGGAATATAGCTAAGAAAAATATATTATAAAAGAGAGGGAAGATTGCAGCGGGCTAGAGCCGCTTGAATTGTGGGAAAGTGGGTAGAGGACCCATTATGGGGGGGCGGAGTTGTAATGAGTTAATTTGGTCTTCTTTTCAACAATATAGTAAACAAATAATATGGGAGTCTGAACATAACATACAAGCCAAGTCTTTAAACGTGTTACATATGGTTATTCACCAATGGATGTTATAATTCAACGCTACATCTCGGAATATTAGTATCGCTGACACTTAAGGCTTTTCATACAATCAGGCATGAGAACCATTATAATCATTTTCGGTCATATGTACGTTTTCTGGGCATGTATAGATATTTGTGGGAGTGTATACATTTAAATAAACACATAAATCTTAGTATGAAGATTATATAAGTAACATTATAACAGAAATAACAACAGAAACATACAAAGGGTAAGAGCCTTTACCCTAGGATTAAGTGAGTAGGAGCTGTGGACCCAAGGGGCCTAATAAGTCCCAACTAAAGAGCCACTATAATGGTACTGAGAGCTTGCAGTTTACCTAAACAGCGCTAACTGTAATATCAGGAATATGCTAAAGACTCCATATGAAGTCAAAACCCTTCGTCTTAAACTTATTTATATCACATTAAATATGTGATTATTATTTTTATTTATTTTTTCCCCTTTCTTTTTAAGAGTTCACATTAGGTGGCATCAAAAACTAGATCTCTCAGTGGAAGCAAATAAGGGGGGATGTTGCATCGGGATCTATACAGACACTATCACTTCCACTTTGCATGTAAAGAATTAGCCGATGCCGGTTCTCCCTATGTGTAGAATGTCCTTACGTGGGGAGGAGGTTTGGTAGTAGAAGTTGTGAGACTGATAGAATCCAAAGTCTCGAGTGTTCCTTGGTAAATGAAGGGAAAGTGTGCCTTTAAGAGTGGAAGGAGAGGAAAGGCTCCGTGGAGTAACTACCTGCAGTGACAATGCTCCCCGTTGTGAGAATCCACGAGTTCTGGTCCTACTCTGTAAGGGCTGAGTAGGTGCTGTGACTCTGCGACCTGTAAGTATGGAGCTTGTTCCTATCTTGCGAGAGAATGGCGTTGCATGCGTACTGTCTAGGTGATCAGCTAGTGTTTCACCAACTGAGCCCGACCAATTCTGATCTTGTGCCGTTATCGGCAGAGTCTGAGAGAGGTCTTCGGCGCAGTGTGTAGTAATCTCAGGAGTTCCCTGACAGAAGCTTCGGCTCAGGTGACGTAATCCATCTGGTGCAACAGTAGTGTGGGCACCAGTATCTCCGTGGGTGTTAGGTGGTGCAGGGGGATTCAAATCTTGTTCATTTTCTCAGCTTGTAAAGTAGCGATTAGCTCCTGAAAGTGCTGTTTAAGGTCACGGTAGCTACGATCTAATAAGTGAAGTGTGCAGCGTTCCCAGCGTGTTATAGGGTCTATCAAAGTGGTGTTGTGCCCGATAGAGCTCTCTGTTTCGAAAGTTATCATTGTGAGTTCCGAGATATAGTGTGGGGATAACACTGTCTGGCACTATGTCTCAGTAGATAGGCTGGGGAACACTAATATGCTCCAAGTAACCGTCTCTGCAGATTCCATGTGTCTTACAACATGGCCGCCAGAATCACAGTTCTTGTAATTGCTGCGGGTAATAAAAATGATCCAATTTGTCCCTTTGGGTCCTTCCTGACACTTTGAACTCCTAGATATGGGTCTGTGGGTCCTCAGCTGTGACTTTGGTTAATCTTGAGCAAAACTGAACGGTCTAATAATATGATAAATATAAAGTTGGAGCAGAGCTCTCTTGGTGTGCGACCGTTCAGATGCTTGGCTAGCTCCGCCCCCCCCCCTTTCTCTGATTTTAGTGGGAGAAGATTGGAGGAAGGCAGCTTGTGAGTAGTGAATGGAGAGACAGAGCTGAGCATGAGTAGAAAAAATGGATAGCCAGAGCTGAGCAGTGAGTGAGCAGTAGTATAGATAGAGCTGACAGAGAGTTGAAAAGTGTAGAGACAGAGCTGAGCAGCTGTAGAAATGTAGAGACAGAGCTGAGCAGCAGAAGAAATGTAGAGACAGAGCTGAGCAGCAAAAGAAGTATAATTTTCTCTTGGATGTCTTCACACTACCTCCAACTCAATCTGTCCAAAACTGAGCTGCTTCCTATTCCCCTCTCTTCAAGACATCCAACACCTGACATTTTTCTGATGTTTGGAGACTCTATTCTCAACACTTAACCCCAGGTCCACTGTCTTGGGGTCACACTTGATTCAGAACTCACATTCAACCCACATATACAAGCGCTTACCAAATCCTTCCTTTATCATTTCCTTACTGAAAGACAAGGCCCTAGCTTTGGTCTCTCCCTTTTGGAACAGAACACTCCACTCTTGCATGATGCTGATGATTTCATTCCTGCTTTATCTTCTGTGTTTGGGACTTCTGGCCATACCTCTGCTGCAGAATATTCTCCCCTGGATCCCTGCCAGGGCAATAGAACTGTGGCACAATTTGCCAAGGAGTTTTTGGGATGGCAGTGCTCTCAAGGCAGCCTTTAGGAGGGGTCTGCATGAACGCATCAAAGATGAACTCACTTATCGGGATATTCCTTCTTCTTTGGATGACTTTATAATGCTTTGTATCAGTCTGGACTCTCGTTTTCAGGAGAGACAAACCAAGAGAGACAGAACAAGGAGGGTCCTTCCCTCCTGTCCTCCTCTTCATCTGGTTTCGGCAGTATCCTCTACCTCTTCAGCAGCTCCAGTTATCTCAGTGGAGGAACCAATGGATCTCTCATCCTTCAAACCTTCAGAGTCTGAAAGACAGAGAAGAAGAAGACTGAGACTATGCTTTTATTGTGGATCTAACTCCGAGTCCCACCAACTAAAGGACTGTGACATTCAGCTGGGAAAAGCCAATGCTTAGGGGATAACACAGGGGTACCTCTAAGCATGATCTCTACTAAATCACCTAACTCCTCTCGGATCCTGGTACCTGTTACCCTTACCTTCCTTCAGAATACTGTCCACACTCAAGCCTTCATTGATTCAGGGGCAGCTGGAAACTTCCTGGATCACTGTTTCATGATTCAAGCTGGCTTGCCTCTTTTGCAGAAAAGATATTGTCTCAAAATAACTACTCTGGATGGCACCCCCTTGGTTCAGGCTTAATCGATTTTGAGTCAGCACCCCTGACTGTGGGAGTCCTTCATACCGAACAGCTGCAGTTTGAGCTCATTCATTCCCCAGCACAGCCTGTCATCCTTGGTCTTCCTTGGCTTTGGGTACACAATCCACAGTTCGACAACTGGCCTCCTGGGGTACATCCTGTTTCCACTCCTGCCTTGATAAAGTTACTCCTCTGCTCCACATTCCCATAGCCAGTATACAGACTCCTTCCAACCTTCCATCAGTATATGCAGAGTTTGCGGATGTGTTTGAGAAAAAGCATCCGGCGTGCTGCCACCCCATCATCCTTATGACTGCAAAATCGACCTCTTTCCCAGAGCCCCACTTCCTAAAGGGAGGACATCCACTCTCCAAGGCCGAAACCAAATCCATGGAGGAGTACATCCAAGAGAACTTAGCTAAAGGTTTCATTCACCCTTCCTCCTCTCCTGCTGGGGCAGGCTTCTTTTTTGTCAGTAAAAAGGATGGTGGGCTCAGACCCTGCATTGACTACAGGGCCTTGAACAACATAACCATCAAGAATCGCTCTCCCATACCATTGATCACCGAACTGTATGACTCACTTCAGGATGCTCGCTTTTTCACCAAATTGTACTTATGTGGGGCATATAATCTGATTCTCATCTTTCCAGGCCACGAATGGAAGACTGCCTTCAACACAAGATCTGGGCATTACGAATACCTTGTAATACCCTTTAGGCTGTGTAACACCCCTGCAGTCTCCCAGGCATTTGTCAACAATGTCTTCCGTGACCTCCTCAACCGCGCTGTCATTGTCTATCTGGATGATATCCTTGTTTTCTCTTCCACTTTAGAGGAGCATCATAGACACATGAGACAGGTGCTTCAGTGTCTCAGAGACAATTCTTTAGTAGCCAAGCTAGAAAAGTGTGTTTGATCAAATTCAGATCCAATTCCTTGGTTATGTCATCTCGAAGGAGGGTTTTGCCATGGATCCTGCTAAACTCACTGCAGTTTTAGAATAGACTCAACCTACTTCTTTAAAGGAATTACAGAGGTTCTTGTGGTTCTCCAATTATTACCGCAAGTTTATAAAGGACTTTTCTCAAACAGTCGCTCCTCTCACTGAATTGACAAAACGGAACAAAGACTGTAAACATTGGCCTCCCAAAGCCATAAATGCCTTCTCTTGTCTGAAAAAGGCTCTCTGTTAAGCTCCTGTTCTCCGCCATCCTGATCTTCAGTTCACTTTAGAGGTTGATGCCTCCGAGATAGGGGCTGGAGCAGTTCTTACCCAAAGGGATCCTTTGACTTCCAAGTCACACCCTGTAGCCTTTTTCTCTAAACGCTTTACTCCTGCTGAAAGGAACTACGATGTGGGTAATTGTGAACTCTTAGCCATTAAGATGGCTTTGACTGAATGGCACCATTGGTTAGAGGGCACTGCCAATCCCATTCAGATTCTCAAGAACCTGACTTACCTAGAGACTCAATCCTCGACAGGCCAGATGCCCTTTTTTCCCCCCGTTTTAACTTTGTGGTCTCTTATCTTCCTGGGACCAAGAACAAGAAGGCAGATGCCCTTTTCCGTCAGTTCCCTCACTCAAGTGATTCCTCTGAAGCTGCTATTGAACACATCATAACCCCCTCCTGTGTGTTTGCTTAACTTAATACCACCCTTCTGCAAAGATTGTAATGTGCCCAGTCTAGTAAACCTCCTTGAGCCCCCATGGCCTCCGATATCCTCTTTGTACCTCTAAATCTACGCATCCCTGTGCTAGCCTGGGCTCCTGATAGCAAACTCTCAGGACATCCTGGTTCGACTAGGACTTTCAGGCGTCTTTCCCAACATGAATGGTGGCCTACTATGAAGTCTGACACTCAGGATTATACGAAAGCCTGCACAACTTGTGCTGGCAACAAGACTCCCCGATCTTTGCTTCCTGGCTTGCTCCAACCATTGTCCATTCCCAAACAACCATGGACACACATAACAATGTATTTCATTGTGGACCTTCCTTCATCTAACCACCATACAGTTATCTTGGTTGTGGTGGATTGCTTTTCCAGACTGGCTCATTTCGTATCCCTAACCAAACTGCCTTCTGCCCAAGAATTATCGTCTCTTTTTCTCTTGCATGTGGTACGACTTCATGGCATTCCTGTGAATATCGTTTCCGACAGAGGTCCACAGTTAATTTCTGCCTTTTGGAGAGCATTTTGTAAGTTGATTGTAACCACTGTTTCTTTGTCCTCTATCTGCCATCCTCAGACCAATGGACTAACAAAGAGCAAACCAGGATCTTGAAGCCTACCTTAGAGCCTTTGTTAACGCTCTCCATACCAACTGGTCTGAGTTGTTACCCCTAGCTGAGTTGGCAAGAAACCCTCATTGGCACTCTTCTCTTTGATGTTTTCCATTTCAATCTGCAACAGGGTATCAACTTCATGTTTTCCCTCTTTCTGCTCAGTCTACTGGGATTCCTGCTGCAGACTGACACATCACTGGACTCACCACTCATTGGCAACGTATTCGCTCTCAGCTACATTCAGCTGTCTCTAGATATAAGAAGTTTGCTGATCATCATAGAGCTTCTGTACGTGCCATCCCAGTGGGTGAACATGTTGGATCTCTACTCGACACATTCGTCTACGTCAAACCCTGTCAAAATTGGGGCCTAGGTTTATTGGCCCTTACAAGGTCCTGAAAAGACTGTCTCCTGTTGCCTACAAAGTGGCCTTGCCCAAAACCCTACGCATACACCCAGTTTTCCACATCTCACTACTCAAACCTTACATCAAGAATAGATATACCTGGCTCCAAGCTCCTCCTCCTCCTCCTCTGATCCTGGTCCGTGGTGACCCCGAATATGAGGTAGCTAAGATTCTGGAATCCAGATACAGGAGCAGACAACTGCAGTATCTGATACATTGGAAGGTTTACTCTGTGGCAGATTGTTCCTGGGTTCCTGCCCGTGATGTGCATGCTCCATCTCTGGTCTCCAGATTCCATGCTGCTCATCCTTTGAGGCTGACTCTGGTTCAAGGAGGGAACCCTTGAGAGGGGGGCTATGTCACACGGGCTATGTCACACCGTGCCGCACTAGACGTCTCCTTGCATCTCCTTCCCTGCTTGTTGCCAGGGGAGGTGTCAGGTCCGGATGCTTGCTGTGCTGACCTCATCGCTGCATGCTTGGATGAAGACTTCTGCTGGCTTCGATGATGACTTTTGCCTGCTTGAATGAAGACATCTGCCGCTTGGATAAGGATGGATGTCCAGTCTTTGAAAACTGTAAGTGGATCATTGGGGGTTAGTGTTAGGTTTTTTAAAGGCTTATTGGGTGGGTTTTATTTTTAGTTTAGGGTTTGGGCACCGTAAAAGAGCTAAATGCCCTTTTAAGGGCAATGCCCATCCAATGCCCTGTTCAGGGCAATGGTTAGCTTAGGTTTATTTAGATAGAATTTTATTTGGGGGGTTTGGTTGCGTGGGTGGTGGGTTTTACTGTTGGGGGTGTTTGTATTTTTCTTTACAGGTAAAAGAGCTGATTTCTTTGGGGCAATGCTTTTAATGGCCATTAGCAGTTTAGTGTAGGCTAGTTTTTTTTTATTTTATTTTTTTTTTAATTTTATTTTGATAGGGTTATTAGATTAGGTGTAATTTGTTTTAATTTTTGATAATTTCATTTTTTATTTTGTGTAATTTAGTGTTTATTTTTTTGTAATTTAGATAATTGTATTTTATTAATTTAATTTATTTTATTTTATTGTAATGTTAGGTTTTAGTGTAAGTCAGGTTAGGTTTAACTAGGTAGTTAGTAAATAGTTAATAACTATTTACTAACTAGTCTACCTAATTAAAATAAATACAAAGTTACCTGTGAAATAAAAATAAAACCTAAGGCCTAGATTTGGAGTTTGGCGTTAGCCGTGAAAACCAGCGTTAGAGGCTCCTAACGCTGGTTTTAGGCTAACTCTGGTATTTGGAGTCACTCAAAAAAGGGTCTAACGCTCACTTTTCAGCCGCGACTTTTCCATACCGCAGATCCCCTTACGTAAATTGCGTATCCTATCTTTTCAATGGGATTTTTCTAACTCCGGTATTTAGAGTCGTGTCTGAAGTGAGCGTTAGAAATCTAACGACAAAACTCCAGCCGCAGGAAAAAAGTCTTTCTGGGCTAACGCCGGTTTATAAAGCTCTGAACTACTGTACTCTAAAGTACACTAACACCCATAAACTACCTATGTACCCCTAAACCGAGGTCCCCCCACATCGCCGCCACTCGATTAAATTTTTTAACCCCTAATCTGCCGACCGCCAACTACGTTATACTTATGTACCCCTAATCTGCTGCCCCTAACACCGCCGACCCCTATATTATATTTATTAACCCCTAACCTGCCCCCCACAATGTCGCCGCCAGCTACCTACACTTATTAACCCCTAATCTGCCGACCGCAAAGCGCCGCCACCTACGTTATCCTTATGTACCCCTAATCTGCTGCCCCTAACACCGCTGACCCCTATATTATATTTATTAACCCCTAATCTGCCCCTCTCAACGTCGCCTCCACCTGCCTACACTTATTAACCCCTAATCTGCCGAGCGGACCGCACCGCTACTATAATAAAGTTATTAACCCCTAATCCACCTCACTAACCCTATAATAAATAGTATTAACCCCTAATCTGCCCTCCCTAACATCATCGACACCTAACTTCAATTATTAACCCCTAATCTGCCGACTGGAGCTCACTGCTATTCTAATAAATGTATTAACCCCTAAAGCTAAGTCTAACCCTAACACTAACACCCCCCTAAATTAAATATAATTTTAATCTAACGAAATTAATTAACTCTTATTAAATAAATTAATCCTATTTAAAGCTAAATACTTACCTGTAAAATAAATCCTAATATAGCTGCAATATAAATTATAATTACATTGTAGCTATTTTAGGATTAATATTTATTTTACAGGCAACTTTGTAATTATTTTAACCAGGTACAATAGCTATTAAATAGTTAAGAACTATTTAATAGTTACCTAGTTAAAATAATTAAAACATTACCTGTAAAATAAATCCTAACCTAAGTTACAATTAAACCTAACACTATACTATCATTAAATTAATTAAATAAAATAACTACAATTACCTACAATTAAACCTAACACTACACTATCAATAAATTAATTAAATACAATATCTACAAATAACTACAATGAAATAAACTAACTAAAGTACAAAAAATAAAAAAGAACTAAGTTACAAAAAATAAAAAAATATCTACAAACATAAGAAAATATTACAACAATTTTAAACTAATTACACCTACTCTAAGCCCCCTAATAAAACAACAAAGCCCCCCAAAATAAAAAATGCCCTACCCTATTCTAAATTACTAAAGTTAAAAGCTCTTTTACCTTACCAGCCCTGAACAGGGCCCTTTGCGGGGCATGCCCCAAGAAGTTCAGCTCTTTTGCCTGTAAAAAAAACATACAATACCCCCCCCAACATTACAATCCACCACCCACATACCCCTAATCTAACCCAAACCCCCCTTAAATAAACCTAACACTAAGCCCCTGAAGATCTTCCTACCTTATCTTCACCATACCAGGTTCACCGATCCGTCCTGAAGAGCTCCTCCGATGTCCTGATCCAAGCCCAAGCGGGGGGCTGAAGATGTCCATGATCCGGTAGAAGTCTTCATCCAAGCGGGGCAGAAGAGGTCTTCCATCCGATTGAAGTCTTCATCCAAGCGGGGCAGAAGAGGTCTTCCATCCGATTGAAGTCTTCATCCAGGCGGCATCTTCTATCGACATCCATCTGGAGCGGAGCTGCAGCATCCTGAAGACCTCCGACGCGGAACATCCATCCTGGCCGACGACTGAACGACGAATGACAGTTCCTTTAAATGACGTCATCCAAGATGGCGTCCCTCGAATTCCGATTGGCTGATAGGATTCTATCAGCCAATCGGAATTAAGGTAGGAATATTCTGATTGGCTGATGGAATCAGCCAATCAGATTTAGCTCGCATTCTATTGGCTGATCGGAACATATTCAGCCCCCCGCTTGGGCTTGGATCAGGACATCGGAGGAGCTCTTCAGGACGGATCGGTGAACCTGGTATGGTGAAGATAAGGTAGGAAGATCTTCAGGGGCTTAGTGTTAGGTTTATTTAAGGGGGGTTTGGGTTAGATTAGGGGTATGTGGGTGGTGGGTTGTAATGTTGGGGGGGGTATTGTATGTTTTTTTACAGGCAAAAGAGCTGAACTTCTTTGGGCATGCCCCGCAATGGGCCCTGTTCAGGGCTGGTAAGGTAAAAGAGCTTTTAACTTTAGTAATTTAGAATAGGGTAGGGCATTTTTTATTTTGGGGGGCTTTGTTGTTTTATTAGGGGGCTTAGAGTAGGTGTAATTAGTTTAAAATTGTTGTAATATTTTTCTTATGTTTGTAGATATTTTTTTATTTTTTGTAATTTAGTTCTTTTTTATTTTTTGTACTTTAGTTAGTTTATTTCATTGTAGTTATTTGTAGATATTGTATTTAATTAATGTATTGATAGTGTAGTGTTAGGTTTAATTGTAGGTAATTGTAGGTATTTTATTTAATTAATTTAATGATAGTATAGTGTTAGGTTTAATTGTAACTTAGGTTAGGATTTATTTTACAGGTAATTTTGTAATTATTTTAACTAGGTAACTATTAAATAGTTCTTAACTATTTAATAGCTATTGTACCTGGTTAAAATAATTACAAAGTTGCCTGTAAATAAATATTAATCCTAAAATAGCTACAATGTAATTATAATTTATATTGTAGCTATATTAGGGTTTATTTTACAGGTAAGTATTTAGCTTTAAATAGGATTAATTTATTTAATAAGAGTTAATTAATTTCGTTAGATTAAAATTATATTTAATTTAGGGGGGTGTTAGTGTTGGGTTAGACTTAGCTTTAGGGGTTAATACATTTATTAGAATAGCGGTGAGCTCCGGTCGGCAGATTAGGGGTTAATAATTGAAGTTAGGTGTCGGCGATGTTAGGGAGGGCAGATTAGGGGTTAATACTATTTATTATAGGGTTAGTGAGGCGGATTAGGGGTTAATAACTTTATTATAGTAGTGCTCAGGTCCGCTCGGCAGATTAGGGGTTAATAAGTGTAGGCAGGTGGAGGCGACGTTGTGGGGGGCAGATAAGGGGTTAATAAATATAATATAGGGGTCGGCGATGTTAGGGCAGCAGATTAGGGGTACATAAGGATAATGTAAGTAACGGCGGTTTACGGAGCGGCAGATTAGGGGTTAATAATAATATGCAGGGGTCAGCGATAGCGGGGGCGGCAGAATAGGGGTTAATAAGTGTAAGGTTAGGGGTGTTTAGACTCGGGGTACAAGTTAGAGTGTTAGGTGCAGACGTAGGAAGTGTTTCCGCATAGCAAACAATGGGGCTGCGTTAGGAGCTGAACGCAGCTTTTTTGCAGGTGTTAGTTTTTTTTCAGCTCAAACAGCCCCATTGTTTTCTATGGGGGAATCGTGCACGAGCACGTTTTTGAGGCTGGCCGCTTGCATAAGCAACTCTGGTATCGAGAGTTGAAGCTGCGTTAAATATGCTCTACGCTCCTTTTTTGGAGCCTAACGCAGCCTTTATGTGGACTCTCAATACCAGAGTTATTTTTATGGTGGGGCCAGAAAAAAGCCGGCATTAGCTACGTGGGTCCTTACCGACAAAACTCTAAATCTAGGCCTATGATAGCTACAATATTATAACTATTAGTTATGTTTTAGCTAGCTTAGGTTTTATTTTATAGGTAAGTATTTAGTTTTAAATAGGAATTATTTAGGTAATAATTGTAAGGTTTATTTTAATTATATTTAAGCTAGGGGTTAATATATTTATGTAGTGATGTGGGAGGCTAGAGGTTTAGGGGTTTATAGTTTAATTTAGTATATTTCGTTGTGGGGGGCTTGCAGTTTAGTGGTTAATAGGTTTATTATAGAAAGTGAGATAAAAGAAGGCGCCAACATAGTGCAAAAATCAATGAGGTAAGACACGCAATAGATGTAAGTCGAAATGTACTCACAAGATTGCAGACACTTGAAAAGTGTCACAAAAGCCTCCTGGACCCTCAGAGTCGTCCAGCTAACTCCCACTCCAATGTGGTAAGGTGAATCCGCTCGTATATACCGGCTGTATTGGCTCCGGTGGTAGTCTCTGCTTCAGACAGTGTTTCCAGCTGACAAACCTGTGGCCAGCTCAGGATACAAATGTGCAGTTGGTGTTCACCCGTTAAGAGCCAATTATCAAGACAACTCAAGACTGGGTGATGTTGCAGTAAAATAATGATTACCAGAAGGTAAAGAATAAAAGTTTGTGGCAAAAATCTTAGTAAAATAAATAAGACTTTAATGGGCACAACGTTTCTCGGTCTGTACGTGACCGTTTCCTCAGGTGCAAAAGTGTATAATAAAATCACAACAGCCACAAACATACATCTCTAAACGGCGTCTTCCAAAACACACCGCGCATGCGCGTAGGTGTGTCCGAAATCTGGGAGTTCAGTTTTAGTCAATTGACCAATAAGGTGCTTGAAGTGAAACACACCTCTCTGATGCGTATATCTCAGGGGTAAACAAATGACCAATAAGGTGCTTGCGGTAAAACACACCTCTCTAATACGTAATCGCGGTAAAGATGTTGTTTGCACTGTAGTGTAGAGCCAAAATCGGCCCATATTACCACTGAATAGACTATCTAATGAGATATATTATAAACTACCAGATCGGACATACCTACTGCCGTATTAAGCTTATAACAAACTGGATATAAAACACTCCTTAAAAAGACCAATTTCTAAATATAAGCATATCATAAAATACAAATTAAAATACAGATATAGATATAAAAGGCTGAGCCATGAAAACCATAATGTGGCTACAACAAAGTGTCATATAAATTATATGAATTAAAATACATTGCATGTAAGTGTATACATTAACATGTCAATCAAAGATATCGTAATCGGTATACACTGATTATAAAAATATATATATATTATTATTATTAAAAATGTTTTTGGCGAAGGTGTTAGCAAACAGAGTTAATAAGTACCTACCAGACTTGATTGCTTTAGACCAGGTCGGATTTATATCGGGTAGGGAAACCAGGGATAACACCCTTAAGGTGTTGCAGCTGATTTCACATTCTGCCGACCGGGGGCTGCCGTTCGCCCTGCTGTCGACTGATGCGGAAAAAGCTTTTGATAGGGTGAACTGGCAGTTCCTTAGAGGCACCTTGGGGAGAATGGGATTTGGGAGGAGGTTTATTAACACAGTTTTTAGCCTCTATTCCTCTCCGAGTGCGAGGATACGGGTCAACGGTCTTCTTTCAGAACCACTCAATATCTCAAATGGCACTAGGCAGGGGTGTCCTCTATCCCCCTTATTATTTGCCATCTCGGTAGAGGCCCTAGCGTGTAATATCCGCGACTGCAAACAAATCAAAGGATATCCAATAGGAGATCGGGAATGTAAGATATGTATGTATGCTGATGATCTTCTGTTTACACTACGAGATCTAGAGACATCGGTTCCTGCCTTACTACAAGAGTTTGACAAATATGGTAAGGTCTCAAACTTTTTATTGAATGCCACTAAGTCTGAGGTCCTGGGAGTTAATTTAGACCCACTTGTAATGGGATGGCTCAAGGAACATAGCCCGTTTCAAATAAAAGAAAGACAATTGAAATATCTTGGCATACACTTAGCTGCCTCAGTTGCAGACCTCTTTGAGGCTAACTATATGTCTCTTAGACGCACAGTTACGGCTGATCTTTCAGGGTGGAAACACAAAACAATCTCTTGGTTGGGAAGAATAGGGGTAGTGAAAATGAATATCCTTCCAAGAATAATGTACCTGTTTCAAACACTACCTATTCCTCTACCTCCTACTTTTCTTACACAGTTTCAAACCTTAATCGAGGAATATGTTTGGCAGGGGATCAGACCGAGAGTATGCAGAAAAACGATGTATCTAGCTAGAGAAGATGGCGGACTGAGCCTCCCGGACCTCAGACTATACAGGAAAGCAGTGATTCTGCAGAGAATAGTTGAGTGGTGCCAGGGTAACCCACAAAAAGACTGGATTACTATTGACAAGGAAGTTTTACAAGGGCAGGAACTGCCGCCCCTATTGTGGACGGCTGCTAAGTACAGATCTTCCTGTGTGCGGAAGTACCCCTTGTTGGAGGAGCTGTTTAGCGTATGGGATACTACGATAAAAGTGGACTCCCATGTTTCAACATTGTATTCCCCCCTGACGCCTATATATTCTAACCCCGATTTACCACTTCAGTCTAAAATACCCCCGGAACAGAGTAGAGAGTTCGGTAACAGAGTGGCTAGCTTTGTTTCTAGTGGGAGAATAAAGGCAAGGGAAGAGATTTTGGCAGATTTTTCTGATATCCCATTGTCTTGGTTTACTTATTTACAAATAGGCCATTTCATAAGCACCCATAAACATAAGGCACATTTATTGAGGGACCCTACACCCTTCGAGGCTTTATGTATGAAAAAAACTCCATCTAGACATTTGATCTCTATCATTTACGCCCTTCTCCTTCACCCCAAGGATAGCCCCCTTCCAAATTATACCAGAAGGTGGCATAGAGAGTTGGGAACGGATTTGTCCGAGGAGGAGTGGCAGCGTATTTTTTGGGCTGCCAGGACAGTCTCGGTTTCAGCTCGTATACAAGAATCTCATTACAAGTTTCTAAGTAGATGGTATCTAACGCCATCTAGGCTTCGAGCAATCTACCCTAGAGTTTCAGACAGGTGTTGGAGAGGGTGTGGGGAGACAGGAACGATTTTACATATCTGGTGGGATTGTCCCCTCTTGGAGCCCTTCTGGACCTCCGTTTGGCGGGAGATTCAGGGGATTCTGGAGATGGATATTCCAAAAATCCCAGAGATATTGCTGTTCCATTTTCCCAATAAAATAAAGGACAGTCTGAAAAAGACACTTTTAAAATTGATGTTGACAGGAGCTAAGAACCTTGTCCCCCAGAGGTGGAAATCAGTTCAGATTCCCACGCTGGCGGATTGGAAACAAAGTGTGCAGGATATCCTGCTTTTGGAAAAATATCACTATGTTAGGATTCAGAAACTGGACGTCTATATGACGCTGTTGCAGATGTGGGATGGTGCCCGCTCAGCGGGCTAGTTAGTAGACCTGGAACCATTGTAACCTAATAGATAGGTGCACAATGTAAGTTACCTATTCTCTTATAATGGGGTGGTTTTTTTTTTTTTTTTTCCTCTCTTCTCTTTCCTTCTCATTTTCACCTCTCTCTATTCTAGTATCTTATATTTTCCTGCCTATTCTCTGACTATTCACTTATCGACATGAAGTCGAGGGGTACACAAGGACCGGCCACTTTAGTAGTGATGACATACTGAAATAAGTCAATATCATTTTTATTTTACTTTAACTGGCCCTGTTAGGTTTTTTCTTTTTCTCTATGTGCTCGATTTGCCCAATTTTTTTGGGCATATCTACAAAAGTTATATTTCATGCTATAGAAAAATTTCTAAAAAATGGTAAAAACGGAGCAAAATGATTGTCAAAGCTTTTTCAAATTCTGTATATTCTTTTATGCCATATCATTGATTTTCATGTATAATATCTGTTTATTTTTCTTTTTCCAATAAAGCTCCTTTAAAAAAAAAAAAAAAAAAAAAAAAAAAAAAAAAAAAAAAATGTTCGTAGTGCATGTTACGTCCTCTTAGAGAGGTACATGATAGAATACCATGCCTGTGAAGATAATGATATAAAAAAATGATATGATTTTATATAATTTTTTTCATATCATTTTTTTATATCATTATCTTCACAGGCATGGTATTCTATCATGTACCTCTCTAAGAGGACGTAACAAGCACTCCGAACATTTTTAATAATAATAATATATATTTTTTTTTATAATCAGTGTATACCGATTACGATATCTTTGAGTGACATGTTAATGTATACACTTACATGCAATGTATTTTAATTCATATAATTTATATGACACTTTGTTGTAGCCACATTATGGTTTTCATGGCTCAGCCTTTTATATCTATATCTGTATTTTAATTTGTATTTTATGATATGCTTATATTTAGAAATTGGTCTTTTTAAGGAGTGTTTTATATCCAGTTTGTTATAAGCTTAATACGGCAGTAGGTATGTCCGATCTGGCAGTTTATAATATATCTCATTAGATAGTCTATTCAGTGGTAATATGGGCCGATTTTGGCTCTACACTACAGTGCAAACAACATCTTTACCGCGATTACGTATTAGAGAGGTGTGTTTTACCCCAAGCACCTTATTGGTCATTTGTTTACCCCTGAGATATACGCACCAGAGAGGTGTGTTTCACTTCAAGCACCTTATTGGTCAATTGACTAAAACTGAACTCCCAGATTTCGGACACACCTACGCGCATGCGCGGTGTGTTTTGGAAGACGCCGTTTAGAGATGTATGTTTGTGGCTGTTGTGATTTTATTATACACTTTTGCACCTGAGGAAACGGTCACGTACAGACCGAGAAACGTTGTGCCCATTAAAGTCTTATTTATTTTACTAAGATTTTTGCCACAAACTTTTATTCTTTACCTTCTGGTAATCATTATTTTACTGCAACATCACCCAGTCTTGAGTTGTCTTGACAATTGGCTCTTAACGGGTGAACACCAACTGCACATTTGTATCCTGAGCTGGCCACAGGTTTGTCAGCTGGAAACACTGTCTGAAGCAGAGACTACCACCGGAGCCAATACAGCCGGTATATACGAGCGGATTCACCTTACCACATTGGAGTGGGAGTTAGCTGGACGACTCTGAGGGTCCAGGAGGCTTTTGTGACACTTTTCAAGTGTCTGCAATCTTGTGAGTACATTTCGACTTACATCTATTGCGTGTCTTACCTCATTGATTTTTGCACTATGTTGGCACCTTCTTTTATCTCACTTTCTATCTAGTTATTCGCCCTGGGTCACCAACAGGATTCGTTTGAAGAAGCTGCTTGCCATCTGCGAGTTGGATACCATCCATAATATCACCAAACACATAAGGACATTGGGTTTAAGATTATCTCACCTATTGCTTACCTTAATAATACTCTGTCCAGTTCACGATTCTTTATTGTTGTATATTGTTGTTTACAGCTTATCCTGCGATGAGTATTTTACACAACCATCTTTTTTATTAATTTATGTAGGAGCATTTATATGTAGTTCCTGCTATATAATAGGTGTTCTCTAACAGTCACTTATTTCATAATTTTTTTATTTTGTTATCTACACATTAGTAACTTGACCGTTGGCGCACTGATTAACTTTTACATTTAGGTTTATTATAGCGGCGGTGTGGGCGGACGGCAGATTAGGGGTTAATAATCTTTAAATAGTGTTTGGGATGCGAGAGGGCGGTGGTTTAGGGGTTAATAAATTTAATAAAAATTGAATGGGGTTAATAAATTTTAATAGTGGCGGCTATGTCCAGAGCGGCAGATTAGGGGTTAATAAACTTATTATACTGTTTGCGATGCGAGAGCGCCTCGGTTTAGGGGTGTTAGGTAGTTTATGGGTGTTAGTGTACTTTTTAACATTTTAGTTATGAGTTTTATGCTACAGCTTTGTAATGTAAAACTCATAACTACTGAATTTAGATGGCGGTACAAACCTTGTCAGTATAGGGTGTACCGCTCACTTTTTGGCCTCCAAGGCAAACTTGTAATACCGGCTCTATGGAAGTCCCATTGAAAAAGGACTTTTTTAAAAGTGCGGTACTGACGTTGCGTGACGGCCAAAAAGGTGTGCGGTACACCTATACCTGCAAGACATAACAATGCTTTTTCACTCATAATGCCAAATTCATAATCTAGCTGATAGGTGCTTATACAGTGATTGTTTACACATAGCACTATTTATGCACATTTATAAACATAAATTATCAGAATCACTTTTAATAGATACACAAACACACACCATAGCAATCAATATATATTAGCATGCATTGAGTAAGATAACATAGTTAGGTGCTTACACAATGATTGTTTACACACAGCACATTCTGTAAAAATTTAATATGGCAGTTATTTGTATACGGATGGTACAAGAATCATCAGATAATTTTCTTTTTATTCTGTTTTGCAATCTGTTGCAGTTTATTTTTTGCAGTTCACATATATAAGAATATTAATATGCCCCCCTTTATAGCAGAAAGTATATGGCATATACAGAGAAGAGTGTATTAGCAATTCTGCTGCTGGGAGCGATAGGATTGGTCTAAAGGGGGCATGTGATACTGTGACAATCTAGGAAGTAGTAGCATATCCACACATGTAATTGTAGTAAAGCAGGGTAACTAAATTTTGGTGCACATTTACCTTCAATCCCTTCAATAAGAAATAAGGAACTATGGCTCATAAAATTATTTGCAGACAATTCCGATTATCCTAGCTTTAGTGTAGCTATAATCTAGATTTTATTAAAGACACAGAGACTAATATTTTGCATTACTTTCAATTTACTGCTCTGACAGCTTTTTAAAGTATACAGTGAAAACATTAGTAAACATAAAACATGAGAAACAACAGAGAAAACAAAAGAACCAATAAGGACAAAGCCATGGATGTAGAAGATGATATCAGCCAATCAGCATACTGATAATGTCCATAAAGAGTCCAGAGTGCACCAATACTTCCTCTTTCTTGTTTGATGTGAATAGGTAAAAAGGACATTAAAGAAGGAAGGAACATATTACAGCAGCATAACAAATGGAACATGAACAACCAATAACAGAAAATCAAAATAATTCTAAAGACAGGATGGAGAAACTTGAGGTTGAGGCAGGAGAGGATTCTTCTGGGAATCTGTCTAGGCTGAAGGAGAATTTTTAACAGATGACGTAGATTTCGAGGAGTGATAGGAGAATCCAAATCAGTTGAAGGAGACGTTTTGAGAGGTGGATGCTGGAAATAAAAATATATATTAATAAACAAATCAAATATCATTTTAATACTGGGAGGGAACAGAAAGATTGCCAGGATGGGAAAATATTCGTCTCTGTGTCTTTAATAAAATCTAGATTATAGCTACACTAAAGTTAGGATAATCAGAATTTTATTACAAGACCAGATACTCATATTTTGCTAGTTTAAAGCAAAAAAGGATCATGAAATTAAAGAAAAAGCAGCGTTATTAATAGGTTTAAAATAAAATTGTCTAAAGGTGGAGTCTGAAGACCAGTCAGCTGCATTTAAAATATATTGGAGGGAACAGGATTTTTAAAAGCCTTCAGAGGCAGAAGCTCCACGGATGGAGTGTGTTGAGAAAGATTCTTCCACACCAGAAAGAAGCATAATCCATTTTACCCACCTGGCAATAGAAGTAGAGGAGACAGGTTTAAAAGGGGAAACAAAAGAGATGAGAAGTTGAGAAGAAGAAGAAAGACATAAAGGTTGAATACGAGACAAGGGGGGTAGTTATCAAGCCGTCAACTTTTCTGACTTCGCCGGCCCAATACGCCCGCCTAAGCTCGCCTCACATCGCCACCGCTGACCTGAAAAAATAAGCCTAAGTTATCAAAAAAAGCTGTCAAAAAGCCGCGGGGCGATGAGCAGCGGACTGTGAGAGTTATCACTCATCCGATCTCACTGCTCTTCGGCTGTTTGACAGCTTTCTTGCTAGCCTGTCACTAAGCACCCACACTAAACTGCACTGTTCTACCCCCTATACCGGCGCCCCCGGAGCCCCCCGCAACTAAATAAAGTTACTAACCCCTAAACTGCCACTCCTAGACCCCGCCGCAACTATTAAAAATGTATTAACCCCTAAACCGCCGCTCCTAGACCCTGCCGCAACTATTAAAAATGTATTAACCCCTAAACCGCCGCTCCTAGACCCCGCCGCAAGTCTTATAAATGTATTAACCCCTAAACCGCCGCTCCCGGACACAGCTGCCACCTACATTATACCTATTAACCCCTATCCTGCCCCCCCTATACCGCCGCCCTCTGTAATAAAGTTATTAACCCCTATCCTGCTGATCCCGCACCTCGCCGCAAAAAAAAAATTGTTTAACCCCTAAACCGCTGCTCCCTGAACCCGCCGCAACCTATCTTAAATTTATTAACCCCTATCCTTCCCCCCCTACACCGTCGGCACCTATAATAAATTTATTAACCCCTATCCTGCCCCCCACTACACCGCCGCCACTGTAATAAAATTATTAACCCCTAAACCTAAGTCTAACACTAACCCTAACACCCCCCTAACTTAAATATTAATTAAATACATCTGAATCATATTTATATTATTAACTAAGTTAATCCTATTTAAAACTAAATACTTACCTATAAAATAAACTCTAATATAGCTACAATATAAATAATAATTATATTGTAGCTATCTTAGGATTTATTTTTATTTTACAGGTACCTTTCAATTTATTTTAACTAGGTACAATAGCTATTAAATAGTTATTAACTATTTAATAGCTTACCTAGCTAAAATAAAGAGAAATTAACCTGTAAAATAAAAACTAACCTAAGTTACAATTACACCTAACAATACACTATACTTTAATAAATTATTCCTATTTAAAACTAAATACTTACCTGTAAAATAAACCCTAATATAGATACAATATAATTAATAATTACATTGTAGCTATCTTAGGATTTATATTTATTTTACAGGTAACTTTGTATTTATTTTAGCTAGTTAGAATAGTTATTAAATAGTTATTAACTATTTAATAACTACCTAGCTAAAAGAAATACAAAATTACCTGTAAAATAAATCCTAACCTAAGTTACAATTAAACCTAACACTACACTATCATTAAATTAATTAATTAAACTACCTACAAATAACTACAATTAAATACAATTACATAAACTAAATAAAGTACAAAAAATAAAAAAGCTAAGTTACAAAAAATAAAAAATAAAAGTTACAAACATTTAAAAACATATTACAACAATTTTAAGCTACTTACACCTAATCTAAGCCCCCTAATAAAATAACAAACCCCCCCAAAATAAAAAAATGCCCTACCCTATTCTACATTAAAAAGTAAACAGCTCTTTTGCCTTACCAGCCCTTAAAAGGGCCTTTTGTGGGGGCATGCCCCAAAGTTCAGCTCTTTTGCCTGTAAAAGAAAAATACAACCCCCCCAACATTAAAACCCACCACCCACATACCCCTAATCTAACCCAAACCCCCCTTAAAATAACCTAACACTAATCCCCTGAAGATCATCCTACCTTTAGTTGTCTTCACTCAGCCGAGCCACCGATGGAACTGAAGAGGACATCCGGACCGGCAGAAGTTATCCTCCAAGGGGCGCTGAAGAAATATTCCATCCGATGAAGTGATCCTCCAAGCGGCGCTGAAGAAATCTTCCATCCGGGCGAGGTCATCTTCCAAGAGGCGCTGAAGAAGTCTTCTATCCGGGCGAGGTCATCGTCGAAGCCGGGTCTTGAATCTTCATCCCGCCGACGCGGAACATCCTCCTTTCCCGACGAACTACCGACGAATGAAGGCTCCTTTAAGGGACGTCATCCAAGATGGCGTCCCATATCAGCCAATCAGATTGAGCTTGCATTCTATTGGCTGTTCCGATCAGCCAATAGAATGCGAGCTCAATCTGATTGGCTGATTGGATTGTGTGCGGAACATCTGGAGTGACGTAAGAATCGATCTGTGTCGGACGGAGTCAGGCGGATCGAAGCTTACGTCACAAAATTCTACTTTTGCCGGTCTGAAACCTTTGATAACTAAGGCGAATCAGCCTCGCCAAAAATACGCTGCAGAATTCCAGCATATTTGAGGTTGACGGCTTGATAACTAGGCCCCAAATACTCTTTCAGACAAAGGACAACACACAATTTAGGATGATCAGAGAAATAAGGATAAAATATAGATTGAGAAAGACATTTAGTTCTTTAGAAAGGATAAAGGTGACACCAAAAGGAGAAAACGTTTGAGAATTAATATCAATGGCACGAACATCAGAAACTCTGTGAAAAGAGAGAAGACAGAGAAGAGTGGCAAGTTTAGCTGACAGCTGTTTGAGAGAAAGAAGACCATTAGAAGGCCAATTTCTAAGAAAGGACAAAACCAAATCTACATCCCAAAAGAAAGAGTATTTAGAAGTCGGAGGTTTTTGGATACAAATTGCATTGAGAAGTCTGCAGACTTGATGGATTTTCCCAAAAGGGGTATATTAATAAGGACTTGACCAGCAGAGATAGCCGAACAAGCTACAGTTATGCTCATAAGTTTACATACCCTGGCAGAATTTAGGATTTCTTGGCCATTTTTCAGAGAATATGAATGATAACACAAAAACTTTTCTTTCACTCATGGTTAGTGTTTGGCTGAAGCCATTTATTATCAATCAACTGTGTTTACTCTTTTTAAATCATAATGACAACAGAAACTACCCAAATGACCCTGATCAAAAGTTTACATACCCTGGTGATTTTGGCCTGATAACCTGCACACAAGTTGACACAAAGGGGTTTGAATGGCTATTAAAGGTAATCATCCTCACCTGTGATCTGTTTTCTTGTAATTAGTGTGTGTGTATAAAAGGTCAATGAGTTTCTGGACTCTGACAGACCCTTGCATCTTTCATCCAGTGCTGCACTGATGATTCTGGATTCTGAGTAATGGGGAAAGCAAAAGAATTGTCAAAGGATTTGCGGGAAAAGGTAGTTGAACTGTATAAAACAGGAAAGGGATATACAAAGATATCCAAGGAATGGCAGTGTTCAAACACTAATCAAGAAGTGGAAAATGAGGGGTTCTGTTGAAACCAAACCACGTTCAGGTAGACCAACTAAAATTTCAGCCACAACTGCCAGGAAAATTGTTCAGGATGCAAAGACAAATCCGCAAATAACTTCAGGTGAAATACAGGATATGTGGTGTGGCTGTTTCAAGATGCACAATAAGGAGGCACTTGAAGAAAGATGGGCTGCATGGTCAAGTCGCCACATGGTCGTTTTTGGCCACAACCATAAACGCTACATTTGGAGAGGAGTCAACAAGGTCTTTGATGAAAGGTACACCATTCCTACTGTGAAACACAGAGGTGGATTGATGATGTTTTGGGGATGTCTGAGCTACAAAGGCACAGGAAATTTGGTCAGAATTGATGGCAATATGAATCCAGTATGTTGTCAAACAGAACGTCCCATTGTTTCACTTCTTGATTAGAGTTTGAACACTGCTGATTTGCATTCACAATTCCTTGGCTATCTTTTTATATCCCTTTCCTGTTTTATACAGTTCAACTACCTTTTCCCGCAAATCCTTTGACAATTCTTTTGCTTTCCCCATTACTCAGAATCCAGAAACGTCAGTGCAGCACTGTATGAAAGATGCAAGGGTCTATCAGGAGTCAAGAAACTCATTGACTTTTTATACACACACACTAATTACAAGCAAACATATCACAGATGAGGATGGTTACCTTTAATAGCCATTCAAACCCCTTTGTGTTAACTTGTGTGCATGTTATCAGGCCAATTTGGGTAGTTTCTGTTGTCATTATGATTTAAAAAGAGTAAAGACAGTTGATTGATAATAAATGGCTGCAGCCAGACACTAACCATGAATGAAAGAACAGTTTTTGTGTTGTTTAAATGATTTTTATTGAAAATCGGTACATTGAAAATGAACAAGATATATAGTTTCAGTTACTTAGCAATAGCATAACAGCAGTTCACTATAAAGACAGTCATCGTTGATGATTAATCCAATTTCCATAGGTATTTTCAAGAATGTTTAAAAGAGGAAATGAGTCATAACATGACATTAGAAGATATAAATGGATTTAGTGGGTGAAATAAGGCAAGGGTTAGGGTGATGAGGTTTAGAAGGGGGAATAGAAGGGGAGGTAGTGTCCCATCCGGTCCATCCCCTCTATAGTCATGGAGAGGGTATAAGTGTAGCTTTAAAAGTTTCAGGTATAAGATGTCGAGTAAACTGTTTAAGTGTGGTCGTCGTAAGATCCATGTTCCCATATAAATTGAATATTGGAGATCATGTCTTGTTTACCTAGATAACAGTAATGCATCTTTTCTAACGTGAGGACGTGATTTACTTCAAGTTTCCATTGGGCAATGGTAGGTATCTCACATGTCTTCCATTTCCTAGGGATTAAGCGTTTAGCACAGGAGAGCATTAAGAGAAGTAGTTTCCTGCGGTAGATGCAAGTGATTTTGGGGATGAGATTAAGAATTATGATTGGTGGGGAAAGTTTGATAACTACACCCAGAATATTGGCTAAGTGTCTTTCTACTTGGTTCCAGAAGGTGTGTAGAAGAGGACATGACCACCATATGTGGGCAAGGGTACCCTCCTCCCCGCATCTTCTCCAGCAGCTGGAGGAGGCAGTGGGGTATATGATCCTCAGGCGCTGAGGGGTTAGATACCACCGAGCCAGTATTTTGTAATTCAGTTCAGATATGGTCAAGGATAGAGAGGTAGAGTGTGTGTGGCGGAAGCATTGCCTCCAGGTTTCAGTGTCTAGATCACTTTGGAGTTCATCTGCCCACTTTGTCAGATATATGGGTCGTTTTTCCGGGAAAGAACCCCTGAGCATTTTGTACGCCTGGGAAAGGTGTGCTCTATTTATATTCGGGTTGATACATAACTGCTCGAAAATGGTTAGGGGTCTAAGTATCATTTCTTTGTGCGGGCAGTGGTTAATCGCATGTCTGATCTGTAGATAGGAGTACCAACTATGAAAGGGTGGGCCTAGTTCTTCATTGAGGGTAAGTCTGTCCTTAACTCCCGAGGTGTCAGTCACTAAGTAAATTGGTAGGGACCTATGGAGCCTATTAGTTGGGTTATGAGTGAATAGGTTGTGTTTGAGAAAGAGGTGATTTCGAAGAAGGGGAGTCAGGGGGGAAAATATGGTAGAAACTCCCTTTGTGTGAGTGAGTACGTCATCCCACACATCTAGGGTGGTTTTGATATAGTCATTGTCTTGTATAGTGCGAGGTCTGGACTCTTTAGGAATCCAGGGTAAGTCTCTCATGGGGTCAACCTGTGCTAGATGGCTCTCCATCTGTATCCATAGCTTCGCGGGGTTGGCATGGTTCCAAGCTATAACTCTGGCTAAATGTGCGGCTTTGTAGTAATTAGTAAGATTGGGGACACCGAGGACTCCATCTTCCTTACTCAAATACATGGTGTGTTGAGCTATCCTCGGGCGTTTATAAGACCAGATAAAGGAATTAATCATTTTTTGTTGTGTTAGGAGGAAGGACTTCGGTAAGGGAAGAGGAAGGGCTTGAAACAAGTATAAGTATCTGGGGACTATCATCATCTTCACTGTGTTGATTCGCCCTAGCCATGTTAAATGTCCCTGTCTATGCCAGTTCTCTAGCGAGGTTTTAACGCTCGTTTGGAGGCTGTTAAAGTTATCTGGAAAGAGTGTGTGTGGATCTTTGGAGATTATCAAGCCTAGATATTTAAGTTTATCTGATAGTGAGAACTTTGTTTGTCGTGTGATAGATAGCATTTCTTGAGGGGTTAGATTTATCGGCAATAGTCCCGACTTCTCCATATTAATGGAGAAGTCGGAAACCTGCTTGTATGCTTCTAAGGTTTGTATGAGAGCGGGAAGGGAGGTGGTTGGGGATTGTAAAGTGAAAATCACATCGTCCGCAAACAGAAGGCATTTTTGGGTAGTGTCTCCGAATTTTAGGCCTTGTATATGGTGACAATGTCTAATTTGCAGTGCCAGTATTTCAACTGTAATAGCGAATAATAGAGGTGAGAGCAGGCATCCTTGACGTGTGCCATTGGAAATGGGGAAAGGCTGGGATATGTTATTGTTGATTTTAATCTTTGCGCTCGGGTTGTGATAAAGGGCCTTTATTCTGGAAATGAAGAGCTCGGAAAAGCCGAACTTTGACAGGGTGGACCACATAAATTGCCAGTCCACCCTGTCAAATGCCTTCTCAGCATCTGTCGAAAGCAAGGTTAGAGGCGAACGGTTAAGGTGGGCTTGTTGCAGTGAGTGGAGTAATCTGGTGGTGTTATCCTTCGCCTCTCTCCCCCTAATGAAGCCCACCTGGTCAGGGTGGACTATGCTGGGCAATATTGCATTCAAACGGTTGGCTAAGATTTTGACATAAATTTTCATATCAATATTTATAAGTGAGATTGGTCTGTAGTTGCTGACCACGTCATTGGGTTTGCCCGGCTTAGGAATCACCGTGATTCCTGCTTCTAAGAGGGAACCGGGTAGGACAGCACCTCGATCTATGTCGTTAAAGAGTGTCAGGAGCTGGGGGTTTATGTGTTCTTGTAGGAGCTGATAAAATTTGGATGTGAGGCCATCTGGGCCTGGAGATTTGCCATTCGGCAAGAACTTAATAACTAGATTAATGTCTCTTAGGGTGATGGGAGAGTCCAAGAATTGTTTGTTATCTTCTGTGATAGAGGGTGTAAGGACGGTGTTTAAGTATGTTTCTATTTTCTCTTTCTTGTCTTGTGGCGAGGAGTCTACTAGATTGTATAATTGCTTATAGTAAGAAACAAATGAATTGATAATTTCTTCATTTTTGTGGGTTACCTCACCAGATGGGTGGCGAATTGTCCTAATGAAATTGGAGAGCCTTTGTTTTTTAAGGGACCTGGCCAATAGGCAACCTGATTTATTACTTTCTACGAAAAACTTAGATTTGGAGTTTAACGCCCTCATGTGGGCTTTTTGGATCACAAATTTATTTAGAGCTTCTCTAGCATCAGTCAATTTGGAGAGCTTGGTCGCAGAGGATGGGTCTGCTCTGAGAATTGTTTCACAGGTAGTTAATTCGTTAGATAGTGAAATGAACTGGGCATTGTGAATCTTACGTTGTGTGGCGGTTTGTTTTATTATTACCCCCCTTATAAAACATTTATATGCCTCCCAATTGTTCGCGGGTGACGTGTCCTCAGGTTTGTTTAGGACGAAAAATTTGTCCGGGTGTTTTTTAATGTCATCGACTGTTACTTGGTTAGTCAGTATATGGTCATTGAGTCTCCAGTTGAATGTAGTATGGGGTTTGCTAGTCCATTTGAATTCTGTAGATACCATACTGTGGTCAGACCAAGAGGTGTGTGTGATTCTAGAGTGTACAAGGGCAGAAAGCAGAGCCTGATCACACAGTATGTAATCTAACCTGGAATACGTGTGTTGTGGGTGCGAGAAGAAGGTGTAATCTCTTCTGTTAGTGTGTACTACTCGCCAGGTATCAAATAGGTTGATAGTTCGTAAGGCTGCACAATTAGAGTTAAGAGTATTATTGCGTAGATAGGATTTTCCACTGGAGGTATCTAGTATTGGATTCATGGGGAAATTAAAATCTCTGCCTGCAATGATGGGCCCCTTAGCTAGATCTAGTATCTTGTTAACTAGGGGTTTGAAGAAGTTGGGGGTGGGTCTGTTTGGTGCATAGGTGTTTACCAGTGTGACCGGGGTGCCGTAGCATAGGCCAACAAGAATTAGGATCCTGCCCTCAGTATCTGTATATTTCTGCAGTAGTTCGAATGGGAAGCCACGTCTAAATGAAATGCTGACCCCGTTTTTCCTATATGTACCAGAACTACAGTAGTGTTGGTCGAAATATCTTTTGGATAAAGTAGGTTCACGGTTTTTCGTAAAGTGTGTTTCCTGGACCATAATGATGTCAATTTTTCGTTTGTAAAAATCATGAAACGCTATAGAGCGTTTTTCGGCTGAGAGGAAGCCCTTAACATTTTGGGTGGCTATGTGTAAGGTTTCTTCTTTATGGCGTGCTATAGGAGTCATCATAATGTCAAGTGTCTAGCGCTATCCCACTGCTCGGTATGTGGGGACCAGACGGGACACTAAGTAGAAGAGGGAGAGGGTTCCTACTGCTAGTATTGGAAAGGAGGAGTATCAGTAGGAATGTTAGTCAATAGGAGTCAATGAGGATGGGAAAGGAAAAGAGAGAGGTTATGACTTTAAAAACGGTGTTAGAGTAAATAACAATATTTATGACTATATTAATTCAATCAGCATTAATGTAAAATACAAGTCTTGCGCTGAGGGAAAAGAGAAAAGAAATTATACAACAGAATCTCAGCTCGTAACCTGTAACTTTGAACTCGGGGGCCGTTGTTACAGGCCGGGTATCAATGTGGAGTAAGGTAATGTGGAAGTCGACTAATTTTGTATGGCATTGTTCTGACAAGGAGGGACTCATATCCCCTGTACATTGCCTTGGTTCAAAAAGCCCGGTCAGTTTTATTGTGTCCTGTCTAGTAGGGTGTGGGGGTTAGTAGAGGGTGTTATGTGGATTCCCTATACTGTTAGTTGAAGTGTGTTCACTTTTCAGAGGTGTTGGAGTGTATACATACTGTCCAAGTTACTAGGGTTGAGTCAAAAGATGGGAAGTCACGGGTATTTAAGTGGTCAATGTGTCGTGGTACTATTTGACCTCAGCAAAGTCCCAGGTTGTGTATAGGAGATTGTATAAAATCTATAGAGGGATCTCTCTGAGAGAGCCATATGCATATGTTCAGTTTTGAGGTCCTAAAGAAGGGGATGGTTAGGTCCGTTAGCATGGTTGAGTGTGTAGTAGAGGTGAGATATTGTCTTGTGACATGTTTAGAGTTCAAAAGCAATGTGTCAACGCTTGCAGGGAAATGTAAAACATCAGTGCAGGTATAACATATCAAACTCAGTGAATAACATAACATAACATAATAGAGCTTATCTTAATATGAAACATAGCTCAATACAAACAGGATATAGTGCCCTTAGGTGGCTATAGCACCATAGTCTATATGTGATGGGCATCCTATGAATGGCGATCAGAGCCTAGAGAAAAAAAAAAAAGGAAAGAAAAAGGTCGTATAATGACAAACAGTACATTGCATTTACTCATCTGGTGGAGCCTGAGTCCATGGTGTCTCCTTGGTTCAGAAAGCCCGTTCAGTTTTATTGTGTTCTGTCTAGTGGGTTATGGGGGTTAGTAGAGGGTGTTGTATGGATTTCCGATACTGTTAGTTGAAATGTGTTCACTTTTCAGAGATGATGAAATGTATACACACTGTCCAAGTTATTGGGGTTGAGTCTAAAGTTGGCTAGTCACAGGAGCTTAAATAGTCAATGTATTATGTCACTATTTAACCTCAGCAAAGTCCCAGGTTGTGTATAGGAGATTGTATAAAATCTATAAAGGGATCTCTCTGTGAGAGCCATATGCATATGTTCAGTTTTGAGGTCCTAAGAAAGGGGATGGTTAGGTCCATTGGTATGGTTAAGTGTGTATTAGAGGAGAGATATTGTCTTGTGACAAGTTTAGAGTTCAAGAGCAGTGTGTCAATGCTTGCAGGGAAACGTAAAACATCAGTACATGTATAACATATCAAACTCTGTGAATAGCATAACATAACATAATGGAGCTTATCTTAATATGAAACATATCTCAATACAAACAGAATATATTGCCCTTAAGTGGTTATAGCACCATAGTCTATATGTGATGGGCATCCTATGTGTGGTGATCAGAGCCTAGATTTATCGGCAATAGTCCCGACTTCTCCATATTAATGGAGAAGTCGGAAACCTGCTTGTATGCTTCTAAGGTTTGTATGATAGCGGGAAGGGAGGTGATTGGGGATTGTAAAGTGAAAATCACATCGTCCGCAAACAGAAGGCATTTTTGGGTAGTGTCTCCGAATTTTAGGCCTTGTATATGGTGACAATGTCTAATTTGCAGTGCCAGTATTTCAACTGTAATAGCGAATAATAGAGGTGAGAGCAGGCATCCTTGACGTGTGCCATTGGAAATGGGGAAAGGCTGGGATATGTTATTGTTGATTTTAATCTTTGCGCTCGGGTTGTGATAAAGGGCCTTTATTCTGGAAATGAAGAGCTCGGAAAAGCCGAACTTTGACAGGGTGGACCACATAAATTGCCAGTCCACCCTGTCAAATGCCTTCTCAGCATCTGTCGAAAGCAAGGTTAGAGGCGAACGGGTAAGGTGGGCTTGTTGCAGTGAGTGGAGTAATCTGGTGGTGTTATCCTTCGCCTCTCTCCCCCTAATGAAGCCCACCTGGTCAGGGTGGACTATGCTGGGCAATATTGCATTCAAACGGTTGGCTAAGATTTTGACATAAATTTTCATATCAATATTTATAAGTGAGATTGGTCTGTAGTTGCTGACCACGTCATTGGGTTTGCCCGGCTTAGGAATCACCGTGATTACTGCTTCTAAGAGGGAACCGGGTAGGACAGCACCTCGATCTATGTCGTTAAAGAGTGTCAGGAGCTGGGGGTTTATGTGTTCTTGTAGGAGCTGATAAAATTTGGATGTGAGGCCATCTGGGCCTGGAGATTTGCCATTCGGCAAGAACTTAATAACTAGATTAATGTCTCTTAGGGTGATGGGAGAGTCCAAGAATTGTTTGTTATCTTCTGTGATAGAGGGTGTAAGGACGGTGTTTAAGTATGTTTCTATTTTCTCTTTCTTGTCTTGTGGCGAGGAGTCTACTAGATTGTATAATTGCTTATAGTAAGAAACAAATGAATTGATAATTTCTTCATTTTTGTGGGTTACCTCACCAGATGGGTGGCGAATTGTCCTAATGAAATTGGAGAGCCTTTGTTTTTTAAGGGACCTGGCCAATAGGCGACCTGATTTATTACTTTCTACGAAAAACTTAGATTTGGAGTTTAACGCCCTCATGTGGGCTTTTTGTATCAGAAATTTATTTAGAGCTTCTCTAGCATCAGTCAATTTGGAGAGCTTGGTCGCAGAGGATGGGTCTGCTCTGAGAATGGTTTCACAGGTAGTTAATTCGTTAGATAGTGAAATGAACTGGGCATTGTGAATCTTACGTTGTGTGGCGGTTTGTTTTATTATTACCCCCCTTATAAAACATTTATATGCCTCCCAATTGTTCGCGGGTGACGTGTCCTCAGGTTTGTTTAGGACGAAAAATTTGTCCGGGTGTTTTTTAATGTCATCGACTGTTACTTGGTTAGTCAGTATATGGTCATTGAGTCTCCAGTTGAATGTAGTATGGGGTTTGCTAGTCCATTTGAATTCTGTAGATACCATACTGTGGTCAGACCAAGAGGTGTGTGAGATTCTAGAGTGTACAAGGGCAGAAAGCAGAGCCTGATCACACAGTATGTAATCTAACCTGGAATACGTGTGTTGTGGGTGCAAGAAGAAGGTGTAATCTCTTCTGTTAGTGTGTACTACTCGCCAGGTATCAAATAGGTTGATAGTTCGTAAGGCTGCACAATTAGAGTTAAGAGTATTATTGCGTAGATAGGATTTTCCACTGGAGGTATCTAGTATTGGATTCATGGGGAAATTAAAATCTCCGCCTGCAATGATGGGCCCCTTAGCTAGATCTAGTATCTTGTTAACTAGGGGTTTGAAGAAGTTGGGGGTGGGTCTGTTTGGTGCATAGGTGTTTACCAGTGTGACCGGGGTGCCGTAGCATAGGCCAACAAGAATTAGGATCCTGCCCTCAGTATCCGTATATTTCTGCAGTAGTTCGAATGGGAAGCCACGTCTAAATGAAATGCTGACCCCGTTTTTCCTATATGTACCAGAACTACAGTAGTGTTGGTCGAAATATCTTTTGGATAAAGTAGGTTCACGGTTTTTCTTAAAGTGTGTTTCCTGGACCATAATGACGTCAATTTTTCGTTTGTAAAAATCATGAAACGCTATAGAGCGTTTTTCGGCTGAGAGGAAGCCCTTAACATTTTGGGTGGCTATGTGTAAGGTTTCTTCTTTATGGCGTGCTATAGGAGTCATCATAATGTCAAGTGTCTAGCGCTATCCCACTGCTCGGTATGTGGGGACCAGACGGGACACTAAGTAGAAGAGGGAGAGGGTTCCTACTGCTAGTATTGGAAAGGAGGAGTATCAGTAGGAATGTTAGTCAATAGGAGTCAATGAGGATGGGAAAGGAAAAGAGAGAGGTTATGACTTTAAAAACGGTGTTAGAGTAAATAACAATATTTATGACTATATTAATTCAATCAGCATTAATGTAAAATACAAGTCTTGCGCTGAGGGAAAAGAGAAAAGAAATTATACAACAGAATCTCAGCTCGTAACCTGTAACTTTGAACTCGGGGGCCGTTGTTACAGGCCGGGTATCAATGTGGAGTAAGGTAATGTGGAAGTCGACTAATTTTGTATGGCATTGTTCTGGCAAGGAGGGACTCATATCCCCTGTACATTGCCTTGGTTCAAAAAGCCCGGTCAGTTTTATTGTGTCCTGTCTAGTAGGGTGTGGGGGTTAGTAGAGGGTGTTATGTGGATTCCCTATACTGTTAGTTGAAGTGTGTTCACTTTTCAGAGGTGTTGGAGTGTATACATACTGTCCAAGTTACTAGGGTTGAGTCAAAAGATGGGAAGTCACGGGTATTTAAGTGGTCAATGTGTCGTGGTACTATTTGACCTCAGCAAAGTCCCAGGTTGTGTATAGGAGATTGTATAAAATCTATAGAGGGATCTCTCTGAGAGAGCCATATGCATATGTTCAGTTTTGAGGTCCTAAAGAAGGGGATGGTTAGGTCCGTTAGCATGGTTGAGTGTGTAGTAGAGGTGAGATATTGTCTTGTGACATGTTTAGAGTTCAAAAGCAATGTGTCAACGCTTGCAGGGAAATGTAAAACATCAGTGCAGGTATAACATATCAAACTCAGTGAATAACATAACATAATAGAGCTTATCTTAATATGAAACATAGCTCAATACAAACAGGATATAGTGCCCTTAGGTGGCTATAGCACCATAGTCTATATGTGATGGGCATCCTATGAATGGCGACCAGAGCCTAGAGAAAAAAAAAAAAAGGAAAGAAAAAGGTCGTATAATGACAAACAGTACATTGCATTTACTCATCTGGTGGAGCCTGAGTCCATGGTGTCTCCTTGGTTCAGAAAGCCCGTTCAGTTTTATTGTGTTCTGTCTAGTGGGTTATGGGGGTTAGTAGAGGGTGTTGTATGGATTTCCTATACTGTTAGTTGAAATGTGTTCACTTTTCAGAGATCATGAAATGTATACACACTGTCCAAGTTATTGGGGTTGAGTCTAAAGTTGGCTAGTCACGGGAGCTTAAATAGTCAATGTATTATGTCACTATTTAACCTCAGCAAAGTCCCAGGTTGTGTATAGGAGATTGTATAAAATCTATAAAGGGATCTCTCTGTGAGAGCCATATGCATATGTTCAGTTTTGAGGTCCTAAGAAAGGGGATGGTTAGGTCCATTGGTATGGTTAAGTGTGTATTAGAGGAGAGATATTGTCTTGTGACAAGTTTAGAGTTCAAGAGCAATGTGTCAATGCTTGCAGGGAAACGTAAAACATCAGTACATGTATAACATATCAAACTCTGTGAATAGCATAACATAACATAATGGAGCTTATCTTAATATGAAACATAGCTCAATACAAACATAATATATTGCCCTTAAGTGGTTATAGCACCATAGTCTATATGTGATGGGCATCCTATGTGTGGTGATCAGAGCCTAGTGAAAAAAGAGGCATATAAAGACAGTACATTGCATTTACTCATCTGGTGGAGCCTGAGTCCATGGTGTCAGAGTTGGTGGAAGATAGTTGCCTTCTCTTGTTTTATTTAGAGTCGGTGGCTGGGTCTGGTCTCCGCTGGGATTTGGAGCCGGTTGAACCATCTTGAGGTCTTTGAGACGATTGATGATTTGTTGTATCCGGCGATGGTATTTTTAAAATGTTGCAGAATCTGTGAATGTCAGATGGAGAAGAGCATTCCGTCTTCTTCCCGTTTTTCATCACTATTACTGAGGTAGGAAATCCCCATCTGTATGGGATATGAAGTGAGCAGAGATGTGATGTTAGGGGTTGAAAGTCTTGCCTCTTCTGTAGTGTTCTGAGTGATAGGTCCTGGTAAATTTGGATTTGATGGTCTTGGAAATGTACAATTTGTTTTTTCCTGGCAGCATTATATATTTCCTCTTTTTGACGATAATTTTGGAAATGTACCACAATGTCTCTTGGAGGGGAGTCATCTGAGGGCTTCGGACGTAGTGCTCTATGAGCTCTATCTAGTGGAATGTCTAGATTTTCAGGGGAGTTTTCTCTTAGTATGTCCGCAAATAAAGCCTGGAGATAGTCTCGTATATCATTGTTTAATACCGACTCTGGTATCCCCCTGAAGCGAAGGTTTCCCCTTCTGGTGCGATTTTCCAAATCGTCAATTTTGTCTTCAAGTTCTGAGATATGATGATCTTGTTGAGTTTGACTCGTTGAGAGGTGTGCTAGTTTTTGTGCTACCACAAACTCATGCTCCTCCAGAGTGTCTACCCTGTGGCCCAGGTCGCTGATCTCTTTCTTCAGATCAGCGCATTCATCCTTGATGCATGTCTTAACCTGCTCAATTAAGGTTGCAATAGCTTTGTATGTTATTGGTGTGTCCTCCTCCTGGGCCATGATTGTAGTTGCCGCTGCAATGGTTATAGGTGGACTATTGACTTGCTCCTCTTCTGTAACGTCCGAAGTGGACTCTGTTGTTTTAGTCGTAGGTGGGTGGTCTGTCTGCTTGAAGAAAGCATGAACTGCAGGCTGATTAGTCTGTAGCAGCTTTTGCGGTTTATCTTGACGAGTGTTTTTTCTTTGTGACATAGTGCCAGGAAGTGGTGTTGGGGCACTTGGTTTAACTGAAAGTGTCGCCACACACTGCACCCCCTGGGGATTTTACCCTCACAGGGCGATCACGGTGGAGGGAAAATGGGGTATGACCCGCCGCACCGTGGTGTGGCGGGAAAGGGAGCGGGGATACATGTGTGAGGCGCACAATGATTAAAGTCTCAGAATTAGGAGCATATGCGCTTAAATTATTTGTCTGCAGCCCTGAGATTCTTACAGTCTATATACACCATTAGCACTGAGGAAGGGGTAATTTCTTTCATGGGCTTGGGGCTCTGATGCTTAATGTCGAAAAGGATAAGTTAGGCCCCGACTGTGCTCCTGACATGAATGTCTATTTATTGAGATATATAAAAAACTTTTATTAGGCTGTGGCTGTGTATATTAGTGAGACAGCGCATATGGAGTTATGGTGGCGTACAGGGTAACCTTATCCGCTCTGGCAGTGAGCACAGCGTTATCAGTTAGGATGGCTTATTTATATGAGCGAAAATAGTAACTTCTGATGCGTCCTTTAATTTGGGGTATTTAATGTTGCCCCACGTGGCTTTAAGGTTGAGGAGAGTGCCCTCTGGAAAACAGTCCTTATGCATAGGTAATTTTCCTTCACGTTAGTGTTCAAAGTAGTGCAGCAACAAGATGATTACAGCAGTTGCGTGCCTCATACATGTATCTTTGATCTCGTTTTGTCTGGGGTTGTATGCGCCTTTGCAGAAGCACAGTCAGTGTATTAGAGTGGCTTCTGAGTTGTTTAATTGGAAGCGTGTCCCCCAGGTGATGATTTGTGGTTAGGGCGAGGTGTAAGATAAAACGTGTGGGTCTTATGGCTTACCGGGCGTTGTGAAGCGTGGTCCAGTCCCAGGAAAGATCACAAGCTGCAGTGTTAGAAGTGCAGAGTGTTATGAGCTGCGAGAGAAGTTTCCCATGTGATCATCAAGTAGTGTCCCTGATCTTGCTTGTTCCGAACTATGTGCTGTTAGGTCCGGGTTTCAGGAGTGTTACTTGCTGCGGTAAAGGCCACAAGTCTGAGAGGTCACAGCGATAGCGTGCACGGTGAGGAGCTGGGTCACCGGGTCCCCAAACTGGCTACCAGATGTTAGGTATATCTTACAATTGTTATGGGCTTATTACTCGAGCGTTTAGTCGTGTTTAAGGGCATTAGCACCCGGCCCACATTCAGAGCCTCAGTGAAGTGCGGCCATTATGCTCGGCTGCTCGCTCCGCCTCCCAAGTTTTTGTGTTGTTATTCATATTCTCTGAAAAATGGCCAAGAAATCATAAATTCTGCCAGGGTATGCAAACTTATGAGCACAACTGTATATTGATAGATCTATAGGCAAGACCTGAGTCAAAAAGAAAAGAGAAATAATCTAAAATTAAATTCAAAGGAGCTGAAAAGAGATCCAAGTCCCTCTGGACACACCAGCCAGACCACTTGGACCAAGCTTAGAGATAACATCTTTTGGTTCCAGGAGCTCAAGAGTCTTGTAATAAAGATTGCGCTTGGTCCAAAAGTCCATCGAGAGACCAAGATCCGCTGAAAGCATCCAAGCAACAATAGTTAGAGATTTGGAAAGCAACAGGGGATGAGGGAATCCCAGGGGATTTAGGAGAAGATGAGGGATGGAAGGAATAAGTAGGGGAGGAAGGAAAGAGAGTTCCAGAAGACAAGGGTACCAAGGCTGGGATGGCCACAGTGGGGTGATCAGGAGAAGAGATATCGGGTTCCTGCGGATATAATGTTGAATCTGGTAATTCCTTCTGTTCTGACCTTGAACAGGTTTTTCCAGAGGCCCAAGATTGGGTAGACAGAGGGAAAGAACAGAATAACACCCAGGGGAGATACACACTCAGGGCCAGTTGCCCGCAGACAAAATACAAATAGACACTACTAATGTGATAAACCTTTCAACATATAATCTCACAAAAGAACAACACAGCCTATTAGCTTTAGGGCTAGGTTTTTATCCAACTGTTGGTTTCAATATATTTCAAACTTTATTGGACGTCAATCGTCTGGTAAGAAATCTTACCTTACGTAAACATTTTAAAAATGACAAGTCTCTTGTGAGTGTCAGTAACAACTTGATGCAACTGGAGAGTAGTAAACATCAGAGCTTCAGTGAAACTTGTGATTTAGTCACCTTACAGAAACTAGAGATGGAATCTAGGTTACCCTCTGACATGATAAATGTAACTCCTAAATTTAAGAATAAATCTAAGTTCTAACCAATTCACAGCAGGGGTAGCATACTCGAAACATTTCAACAAAGAATTGAACAGGATCTGATTAAATTAAAACTACAAACACAAAGGGTAGAAAGCAACCTTTCAAGAAAGCAAAGGCTAGCATTGGAGGAGCCCCAGAGGAATGAACAGTTGGTAGTGCGCCCGGCTGATAAAGGTGGAGCCGTGGTGGTAATGGATAAAGTTCATTATGTAGCAGAAGCACGACGCCAACTGTCCAATCCTAATGACTATTTAAAGTTAACTACAGACCCCACAAGTAGATTTAGACAAGAACTTAGACAAATTTTGGATGATGGGAGAGAACAAGGCTTTTTGGATGATCAAACAGTTGAGTATTTGGATGTTAAATGCCCCAAAACTCCTTGTTTTCACCATCTCCTAAAAGTCCATAAGAGTCTAGACAATGTTCAGGGGAGACCCATTGTGAGTGGTGTTGATTCTTTATTAGAACACCTCTCGCAATGGGTGGATTGTATTCTGCAACCCCTAGTGCCACAGTTGGTATCATACATCAGGGACACTAAGCATGTAATAAACATTGTTGAGAACATCACATGGAATCCTGGATACTTATGGGTAACGGTTGATACTGTAGCTTTGTATTCAAGCATCCCGCACAACAGAGGTATTGAGGCTCTAATCAATTGCCTTAAAATGTTCAGTAATTCTACTCTGACTTTTCAGCTATATGTAGTGAGAGTTGTGGGTTTTCTTCTAACATTTGAAAATGACTTTTTTCTCCAGAGATGTGGCACAGTGATGGGAGCTAAATTTGCCCCATCGTATGCCAACCTATATTTAGGTTGGTGGGAACTGTGCCACATCTTTGGAGAAAATAACCCTTGCATTAAAGACATTGTCCTATACAGGAGACATTGATGATCTCCTGTTCATCTGGACGGGGGATCTCAATGGTATCCAGAATTTTGTCCTATACCTTAATGACAATGATATGAACCTACAATTTACATTTGAGACCAATACACATGAAATACATTTTCTTGATTTAATTTTGACAGGAACTGTTGGTAGAAGAGTATCAACCAGAGTTTATCATAAACCGATATCAGGGAATACTCTGTTGCATGGAAATAGTTGTCATCCGAAACAAACCAGATTTGCGGTAGCCAAAGGACAGTTTACCAGGTTCAGAAGGAATTGTACCAAGTCTAGTGATTTTCAGAGGGAAGTGACAACACTCACACAAAAACTCAAGGATAGATCTTATCCTAATTATTATGATATCAACAGGGCAAGGTTAGCCGTAGAATCAATTTCTAGGGAACAATTACTGAGAGAAAATACCAACACAGGAAAAGAAACATCAAGTCCTAAAGGGGTCTTTTTTGTAACTGAATTCAGTACGGAGTATAAACAAATTTGCAAAATCATGAGAAAACATTTTTTGATTCTGTCTGCTGATGACCACTTGGTCCAAACAGTAGAAGAAAGCATAAAATGTTCATACAAGAAAACAAAAACATTAGGCAGTATTTTGTCCCCTACTCAGCTTAAACAAAGGCCCAGTACTATGAGCTCCTGGTTAAGACACACTGGAACGTTCCAATGTGGCAGTTTCAGGTGCAAACCCTGAGAGTATGTGCACATTACTAAAGATTTTGTCTCTATGACAAACGGCAAACATTATGACATAAAGTCATGTTTGAATGGCACTACATGCTATGTTGTATATTTGATCACATGCTCGCTTTGTAAATTACAATATGTGTGTCTCACGTCTAGGGACATGAGATCACGCATTAGGGAGCACTTGTCTACCATAAGGCGTCTACACCTTTAGTACAACATTTTGCAATTAAACATGAGGGGAACCTCAATACCTTCAGATGGTGTGCCATTGAAAAGGTGTCATTACCAAAGAGGGGAGGAGATATAGACCAATTATTGGCCAAAAGAGAAATTTTTTGGATCTTTACCCTTGACACCAGGGTATCAAAAGGTCTTAACTCTCGATACAACATGATAAACTACTGGGAGTAATTGAATATTGTCAAACACATTTTTTGAATGGGGTCTTTTGAATACCCTGGTGTCAAGTACCCCTATATGAATCCTTATTTAATGTCTTCTTATCCTCATTCATATATTTAATATCTAGTATTAGCCATTAATACCTAAGGTTTTATCTATGTATTTACCTTGTGTGTCATTTACACACCTGGTTCTGATTAGCAAATATATATTAGGTTGATAGATTCATTTCCTACTTTAAGTTTGCATACCTGGGTATTATTAGGATATTTTTACAACACCGTCCATTGTATATAAGGGTTCACTAAGTAGCATTATATTGTGTGTATATATATATAATATAATAATTTTTTTGAATGAGTTACCTGTTGCTTTGTAGGACAGTACATTGTTCTCTATACAAAATGCATGATTGATTTACAACAAGGTATAGCTATGTACATAACCTTAAATCTCACTTCAATATGTGTCCTGCTTAATCTGTGGCTTGTTATTATTGTACTGTTCAGTCTGACACCCTGTTCTTTGTAGTTTGGTTAAGAAGTAGTTAACTGATGGTAGGCGTTTCTTTGTTTTAATTAAATTGTAATAGCCAATAGCAAAACAATTTGCCTTTTAAAAAGTAAGGTAATAGCCCAGCACTAACAGGCTATGATTACGGCTTGTTAGCCTAAACGTGTAAGCCTTGGTGCTGCGCCTTACCATTTTTTGTATGCTGCTAGCTTCTGTTTCTTGTTTTAAGTATTTTTCAATAAATTTGAACTTTTATCTATTTCACGGAGTCATCGCATCGTTTCTTCAGTTTCCTGCGGATATAAGACAGAGTCCGAGCAATCATAGAAAAGGGGGGAAAAGCATAAGCTTCTGAAGGGGGCCACACTTGAAGGAAAGCGTCCACGGCAGAGGCGCCTGGGTCCGGTCTCCAGCTGAAGAAGGTTTTGACTTGAAAATTGGAACGAGAGGCAAAAAGGTCGAGAAGGAAAGGGCCCCTGAGAGAAGAAATCTTTAGGAAAATATTAACAGTGTAAGAATAGAAATTACCTGAAGGAGTTCTAAAGCGACCTCTTGATCTTGCACCTCTGAGCCAGAAGCAGGTTCTTGTGGGGAAGAAGGGAGAGACAAATTGTTTTTGCTGCTAAAGCTGCTGTTGCTGATAAAATTGAGGTCTAGAGATGAAGGGTTGCTGGCCGGGAAAACGACCCTTTCTTTTTCCAGCCCTATCAAAAAGGGGGCGTGGATTTTGGTGAAGGGTCTTCTTTATAGTGGCTTTAGTTTTAGATAAACTAGAAAAAGTTTTAGTATAGTCACTCGGTTTTTTGAGATATACCTCTCCGAAGAGAAGGCCATAGTGGTCTGTAGATGTCTCATTATTGGCAAAATCAGATAATCTCGGGTCTAGCCTGCGCAGAATGGACCTTCTGCATTCGCAAGCTATAGCAGTATTGGCATTGCCTAATAAAACAAAGGCTATTTGAATATACTCTATGATGATTTGAGGATCAATTGTAGAATTATTTATAACAGAATCCTCAGTCAACTCAAATAACATTGACAAGGGGCCAGAAATATCTAAAAGCTTGTCTTGACAAGACTTAAGTAATTTTTCAGATCCTCGTTTAATGCTAGATGCAGGAGAACCCAGGAATTTTAAAATTTGGGGGTCAATGTCAGGAGTGACAGAGGAGTTACCTGGGAGGGAGGGGCGAGGACATTCGGCACGAAGTTTACTATGAACTTCTTGCAATAACGGATGCCTTAAATAAAAATCAATATATTTTGCAAAACCTGAGGAGGGAAACCACTCTGAGGATCTGGTATGCTTAACCTCCTCTGGTTTAAATGTAGGTTTACCAAGGGAATAGAGAAAAATTATTTCTGAATCATTAATAGGCAAAGATTTTTTATGTCTTTTAAATTTAATAAAGTTGTTGAAATCAGAATAATCTAAATCATTATCAGAGGATTGACAATTGTTATATTTATATTCATCTGAAAATTCCCCCTCACCGGAAGAGGGGGATTGATTTTCAGAGAGAGTTTGTAAAAATGTTGATGCTTGTCTTTTTAGACCAGTTCTTTTAGAATAAGCATCAGGAAAAGTACCCTCTGAATTGTGACACTCAACACATTCAGAAGTTCTGGGGCCGGATGACTGCCGGCTAACAGTACAGGTGCTTATTGGTAATAAGCTATGAGGGATGTCTGCCTGAAGCAGACTATAAGCATCTTTTTCAATATAAGAAGGGGAAAGATGTTTAGTTTTAGAAGTGTGTTTTTTATGTATTTGAGGAGGATCTGACTGAAAATTAGCAATATAACTATTCATTTTGTTGTCAATATTTCTCATAAAGGACTGCATTTTTTTATATTTTTTTTTAAAGATAAAAATTTAGGGGATTAAAATTTAGAATATATAGCAGTATTAAAATAAAGCAGCACAACAATATTGTAAGATATGAACAAACGTTGTCAATCTGTAAATATAAAGAAATAGTGACACACAGAGTTAGAAAATAAAAGTGCTTCTAGAAAAGTCAGAAATAAATAACCCACAGAGAAAAATCTTAAGCTTACAAAGTTGCTGAATAGGCTATGGGCGTGATTAACATATCCTGTAGAGTAACCAGATTAAATGTCAACTCCACCCAGGGTAAGAAAAGATCAACCTCACAGCTAACAACCTCAGGCTATGAGGGAGGAGGCGGGGAAAAGGGGCAGGAAGGGGCGGAACAAAATGGTGACCGCACTCAACACCACAGAAGGGAAAATGGAAACAGAGTTAAAACAGAAAAACTCGGTCCTAATGAAAGCAGCTAACCAATGAATAGCAGGGACAGGTAAGAGAAATAAAGGAAAATATAATTCCCACAAAAAGAAAAAATGAGCATGTAAGAGAGAATATAACAGGAAATAATAATAAAAACACATAAAAAGAGTAAAAGAGAAAAACAAAAAGAGAAATATGGCAATACAATTTAGAAAATTGAATAACTCAAATATCAATTTATTATGGGAACATTGCACAGGTACTTATCTTTCAGAGCAGCAAAAAGAAAGAGGAGGTATTGGTGCACTGTTTATGGACATTATGAGTATGCTGATTGGTTGATACATCTATGGCTTTGTCCTTATTGGTTCTTTTGTTTTCTCTGTTGTCTGGCATGTTTTATGTTTACTATTGTTTTCACTGTATACTTTAAAAAAGCTGTCAGAGCAGTAAATTGAAAGTAATGCAAAATATGAATCTCTGGTCTTGTAATAAAATCAGAAACAAAAGTTAAGAATAAGGAGCTTGTGATTAGAATCACAGGTAACACAATGACATGTTTATAAACAGGAAGGGAGAGTCACTGTTTATGTGTTAATATGTGGGATTATATCTTCACAAACAAAATTACTTGTTGCTTTTTTTGCACAAACAACAAAACAGCCTGTTTAAGATCGATCTGGGAGATAAAGACTGTATTTGCTCATTAACTGATATTGAAAATACAAAGGGAGTCATGTTTGTATATATATTTTATTAATATGTATGGCACCATTTATGTCTAGCAAAAACATTTTTTTTTTTTGGTGAAAATGTGATATGTATTGAAGATACACACGCCTAGATTACGAGTTTTGCATTAGAGGCTGTGCGGTGCTAACAAGCAGTTTAAGTTCACTGCTCACTTACAGACAGCGCTGGTATTACGGGTTTTTAGAAACCCGGCGTTAACTGCAAAAAAAGTGAGCGAAGAGCAAAATTTTGCTCCACATCTCACCTCAATACCAGCGCTGCTTACGTTAGCGGAGAGCTGGTAAAACGTGCTCATGCACGATTTCCCCATAGGAATCAATGGGGTAGAGCCGGCTGGAAAAAAACTTAACACCTACAAAAAAGCAGCGTAAAGCTCCTAACGCAGCCCCATTGATTCCTATGGGGAAAGAAAATTTATGTCTACACCTAACACCCTAACATGAACCCAGAGTCTAAACACCCCTAATCTTATACTTATTAACCCCTAATCTGCCACCCTCGACATCGCCGACACCTACATTATACTTATTAACCCCTAATCTGCCGCCTCAACATCGCTGACACCTACATTATATTATTAACCCCTAATCTGCCACTCCGGACACCGCCGCCACCTACATTATACTTATGAACCCTTAATCTGCTGCCCCCAACATCGCCGACACCTACATTATATTTCTTAACCCCTAATCTGCCGCCCCAAACTCGCTATAATAAACATATTAACCCCTAAACCTAAGTCTAACCCTAACCCCCTAACTTAAATATAATTTAAATAAATCTAAATAAAATTACTATCATTAACTAAATTATTCCTATTTAAAACTAAATACTTACCTATAAAATAAACCCTAATATAGCTACAATATAACTAATAGTTACATTGTAGCTATCTTAGGGTTTATTTTTATTTTACAGGCAAGTTTGTATTTATTTTAACTAGGTAGAATAGTTATTAAATAGTTATTAACTATTTAATAACTACCTAGTTAAAATAAAGACACATTTACCTGTAAAATAAAACCTAACCTAAGTTACAATTACACCTAACACTACACTACAATTGAATTAATTACCTAAATTAAATGCAATTAATAACAATTAAATAAAATTATCTAAAGTACAAAAAAAACACTAAATTACAGAAAATAATAAAGAAATTACAAGATTTTTAAACTAATTACACCTAAACTAATCCCCCTAACAAAATAAAAAAGCCCCCCCAAAATAAAAAAAATCCCTACCCTACACTAAATTACAAATAGCCAATAAAAGGGCCTTTTGCGGGGCATTGCTCCAAAGTAATCATCTCTTTAACTTGAAAAAAAAATTACAATTCCCTCCCCAACATTAAAACCCACCACCCACACAACCAACCCTACTCTAAAACCCACCCAATCCCCCCTTAAAAAAACCTAACACTAACCCCCTGAAGATCACCTTACCGGGAGACGTCTTCACCCAACAGGGCAGAAGTGGTCCTCCAGACAGGCAGAAGTCTTCATCCAACTGGGCAGAAGTAGTCCTCCAGACGGGCAGAAGTCTTCATCCAGACGGCATCTTATATCTTCATCCATCCGGTGTGGAGCGGGTCCATCTTCAAGACCTCCGACGTGGAGCATCCTCTTCTTTCCACGGCCGACGACTGAATGAAGGTTCCTTTAAATGACGTCATTCAAGATGGCGTCCCTATAATTCCGATTGGCTTATAGAATTATATCAGCCAATCGGAATTAAGGTAGAAACAATCCTATTGGCTGATGCAATCAGCCAATAGGATTGAACTGGCATTCTATTGGCTGATTGGAACAGCCAATAGAATGCCAGCTCAATCCTATGGGCTGATTGGATCAGCCAATAGGATTTTTTCTACCTTAATTCCGATTGGCTGATAGAATTCTATCAGCCAATCAGAATTGAAGGGACACAATCTTGGATGACTTCATTTAAAGGAACCTTCGTTCAGTTGTCGGCTGTGGAAAGAAGAGGATGCTCCACGTCGGATGTCTTGAAGATGGACCCGCTCTGCGCCGGATGGATGAAGATAGAAGATGCCGTCTGGATGAAGACTTCTGCCCGTCTGGAGGACCACTTCTGCCCGGTTGGATGAAGACTTCTCCCGGCTTCGTTGAGTACTTCAGCCCGGTTGGGTGAAGACGTCTCCTGGTAAGTTGATCTTCAGGGGATTAGTGTTAGTTTTTTTTAAGGGGGGATTGGGTGCGTTTTAGAGTAGGGTTGGTTGTGTGGGTGGTGGGTTTTAATGTTGGGGGGAAATTGTAATTTTTTTTTACAGGTAAAATAGCTGATTACTTTGGGGCAATGCCCTGCAAAAGGCTCTTTTAAAGGCTATTTGTAATTTAGTGTAGGGTAGGGCTTTTTATTTTGGGGGGGCTTTTTTATTTTGTTAGAGGGATTAGATTAGGTGTAATTAGTTTAAAAATCTTGTTATTTGTTTATTATTTTCTGTAATTTAGTGTTTGTTTTCGTACTTTAGATAATTTTATTTAATTGTAATTAATTGTATTTAATTTATTTAATTTATTTAATTATAGTGTAGTGTTAGGTGTAATTGTAATTTAGGTTAGGTTTTATTTTACAGGTAAATTTGTCTTTATTTTAACTAATTAGTTAATAACTATTTAATAACTATTCTGCCTAGTTAAAATAAATACAAAGTTGCCTGTAAAATAAAAATAAACCCTAAGCTAGATACAATGTAACTATTAGTTATATTGTAGCTAGCTTAGGGTTTATTTTATAGGTAAGTATTTAGTTTTAAATAGGAATTATTTAGTTAATTGTAGTAATTTTATTTAGATTTATTGTAATTATATTTAAGTTAGGGGGATTAGGGTTAGACTTAGGTTTAGGGGTTAATACATTTAATATAGTGTCGTCGACGTTGGGGGCGGCAGATTAGGGGTTAATAAATGTAGGTAGGTGGCGGCGATGTTAGGGACAGCAGATTAGGGGTTAATAATATTTAACTAGTGTTTGCAATGCGGGAATGCGGTGGTTTAGGGGTTAATATATTTATTATAGTGGCAGCGATATCCGGTTTGGCAGATTAGGGGTTAAAATATTTATTTTAGTGTTTGTGATGTGGGGGGGCTCGGTTTTGGGTTTAATAGGTAGTTTATGGGTGTTAGTGTACTTTTTAGCACTTTAGAGTTTTATGCTACGGCGCTGTAGTGTAAAACTCTTAACTACTGACTTTTAAATCCGGTATTAGTCTTAAAAGGAGAGGGTCTACCGCTCATTTTTTGTGAGACTTGTAATACCGGCGCTATGCAAGTCCCATTGAAAATATAGGATATGCAATTGACGTAAGTGGATTTGCGGTATTTCCGAGTCTGGACAAAAAAGTTTGCAGTACACATGTATCTTCAAGACTCGTAATACCAGCGGGCGTTAAAAAGCAGCATTGGGACCGGCCAACGCTGCTTTTTAACCCTAACACAAAACTCGTAATCTAGGCCAAAGGGATTCATGTTTGTATATACATTTTATTAATATGTATAACACCATTTATGTCTAGCAAAAACATTTTTTTTGTGTGAAAATATTTAGAAATTATCTGTGTGTGTGTATATATATATATATATATATATATATATATATATATATATATATATATATATATATATATATATATATATATATAAAATTCATTAAAATTATGGGGGGAGATAAAAAACTGAAATTAAAATCCTCCACATCTCAAAATTAAATCAATGTAAATATTTGCATAGGAAATTAGCACACCTAGGCAAGTATCCCCGCTTGCTTTTCCCCAGAAATTCTTAATATACAATGTTACCATTGCACAAGAGAATTGTGGGTAAGATATGCAAATTAAATATCCAAATTCTCAGTTTTTTTGCTTCAAAATACTGTTTTGACACAGCGATCCTTTTAACAGGATTTTTACAGCAAACCAGAAATCACTCACTAGACAAGCCTGTTTCATTATTTTTGGAACTCATCATTAGTAGGAGATAGATTTCTGGTTGCTGCATTGGTAAAGTTATGTTCATGGTTAAACCAAAATTCATTAAAATTATGGGGGGAGATAAAAAACTGAAATTAAAATCCTCCATGTCTCAAAATTAAATCAAAGTAAATATTTGCATAGGAAATTAGCACACCTAGGCAAGTATCCCCGCTTTCTTTTCCCCAGAAATTCTTAATATACAATGTTACTATTGCACAAGAGAATGGTGGGTAAGATATGCAAATTCTCAGTTTTTTTATTCAAAATACTGCTTTGACACAGCGATCCTATTAACAGGATTTTTACAGCAAACCAGAAATCACTCACTAGACAAGCCTGTTCGTTCTTTTTGGAACTCATCAGTAGGAGATAGATTTCTGGTTGCTGTATTTGTAAAGCTATTTTCATGGTTAAACCAAAATTCATTAAAATTATGGGGGGAGATAAAAAACTGAAATTAAAATCCTCCATGTCTGAAAATTAAATCAATGTAAATATTTGCATAGGAAATTAGCACACCTAGGCAAGTATCCCCGCTTGCTTTTCCCCAGAAATTCTTAATATACAATGTTACTATTGCACAAGAGAATTGTGGGTAAGATATGCAAATTAAATATGCAAATTCTCAGTTTTTTGCTTCAAAATACTGTTTTGACACAGCAATCCTTTTAACAGGATTTTTACAGCAAACCAGAAATCACTCACTAGACAAGCCTGTTTCGTTCTTTTTGGAACTCATCAGTAGGAGATAGATTTCTGGTTGCTGCATTGGTACAGCTATTTTCATGGTTAAACCAAAATTCATTAAAATTATGGGGGGAGATAAAAAAAATGAAATTCAAATCCTCCATGTCTCAAAATTAAATCAATGTAAATATAAAGAATTTCTGGGGAAAAGCAAGCGGGGATACTTGCCTAGGTGTGCTAATTTCCTATGCAAATATTTACATTGATTTAATTTTGAGACATGGAGGATTTTAATTTCAGTTTTTTATCTCCCCACATAATTTTAATGAATTTTGGTTTAACCATGAAAATAGCTTTACCAATGCAGCAACCAGAAATCTATCTCCTACTGATGAGTTCCAAAAAGAACGAAACAGGCTTGTCTAGTGAGTGATTTCTGGTTTGCTGTAAAAATCCTGTTAAAAGGATCACTGTGTCAAAACAGTATTTTGAAGCAAAAAAACTGAGAATTTGCATATTTAATTTGCATATCTTACCCACAATTCTCTTGTGCAATAGTAACATTGTATATTAAGAATTTCTGGGGAAAAGCAAGCGGGGATACTTGCCTAGGTGTGCTAATTTCCTATGCTAATATTTACATTGATTTAATTTTGAGACATGGAGGATTTTAATTTCAGTTTTTTATCTCCCCCCATAATTTTAATGAATTTTGGTTTAACCATGAAAATAGTTTTATCAATGCAGCAACCAGAAATCTATCTCCTACTGATGAGTTCCAAAAAGAACAAAACAGGCTTGTCTAGTGAGTGATTTCTGGTTTGCTGTAAAAATCCTGTTAAAAGGATCGCTGTGTCAAAACAGTATTTTGAAGCAAAAAAACTGAGAATTTGCATATTTAATTTGCATATCTTACCCACAATTCTCTTGTGCAATGGTAACATTGTATATTAAGAATTTCTGGGGAAAATCAAGAGAGGATACTTGCCTAGGTGTGATTATTTCCTATGCAAATATTTACATTGATTTAATTTTGAGACATGGAGGATTTTAATTTCAGTTTTTTATCTCCCCCCATAATTTTAATGAATTTTGGTTTAACCATGAAAATAGCTTTACCAATGCAGCAACCAGAAATCTATCTCCTACTGATGAGTTCCAAAAAGAACAAAACAGGCTTGTCTAGTGAGTGATTTCTGGTTTGCTGTAAAAATCCTGTTAAAAGGATCGCTGTGTCAAAACAGTATTTTGAAGCAAAAAAACTGAGAATTTGCATATTTAATTTGCATATCTTACCCACAATTCTCTTGTGCAATGGTAACATTGTATATTAAGAAATTCTGGGGAAAAGCAAGTGGGGATACTTGCCCAGGTGTGCTAATTTCCTATGCAAATATTTACATTGATTTATATATATATATATATATATATATATATATATATATATATATATATATATATATATATATATATATATATATATACACACTGTGAAGGAAGGCACTCACTGGTCTTTTTAGTAAAAATTTATTAGATCAAGCGTGATGTTTCGGGGGGACACTCCCCTTCCTCAGACAAATACAAACCAACAATAGCAGAAAATATAAAGCCAAACAAGCCCCTCCCCCAGTGAAATTGTACCAAAAATGGTTACCATAGTGATCCTCAACAACAGAGACTTCCTAAGTGTATTCACATATAATGTAGTAATGTTATCAGATGCTCATGATAAAACATATCAAAAACATATAGTAAAAGTCCAAAGAAGCACATACCGGACATACTTATATAAGTGACATGATAAAAATATATACTTATGTTATAAGTGCAAAATAAGAAACTACATGTGTTACAAGTACCATTGTGTCCCCTGACATACATTCCTAATGGATGTGTCTTGTGTAGTGTTGTGCAATATACATATTTAAACATTGTGCACTTGTGATCATTATGTATAACCAGCCTAATGAACCCTTATCAGATTGAAATAAATAAATAAGAAGCAACCCTCTTGGGGCAAATCATGTTCCAAAAGGAACAGCACACCTTAACAAAATACACCAAACCTGCATTTAGTATTCAGGTATACTGCGTACACACCAAGGGTTAAATCAAGGTCACTCATGTTTAAGTCCTATTATGACCACATAGTCACCTTACGCAAGTATCCAAAATCGATATAAGCATACATATGATAATTCTATGAGCAAAGGTACCTGATAATCAGAATGGCGAGCACTCAGAACACAACACACGCAACACACGGCTCAGCGCCTTGACGTCATCCAGCCGACATCGTATCACAGTGTGATACGTTACCATGGCAACCTTACGCAACTCCGGCGAGTCAATATACAAAAAAGAAAATCATGAAGAATCTTATGGCCGGTCAGGCACACAGGCAGACAACTAAGTGTAAAATAAATTAAATAAAGTTCAATCGCATCCCAATATGGAACAACTTTATTTACCTACTATTAGCAGCATAACTTGTCTATTAGTGAATGTCCCAGAACGGTCTAGAAATACTGCATATCCGGCTGATCCACAGCTACACCTCAAATAAGTACATAAATAAAGTGTGCCCATTATCACTAAACAAAGGGCTGAATAACTACTGGTGTCAAGAAATGTCAAAACCTAAACACATAACATAAAAAGAACACTCTAATATAAACTGAAATAAACTAGTAATATACAATTAAAAATAATAAATAATAAATAAAAAAATAAAATTATAAAATGAAATGGAATAAAATTAAATAATATGAAATAATATGAAATGATAAGACTGCTGTCAAATAAAATAAAATAAAATAAAAGGAAGAAAATAAGAATAAGGGAGGGGGAAGGGGAAAAGAAGAAAGGAAAAAAAAGAAAGGAAAAAGGGAAGGGGCATCGTAGGAGGCTGGGAAAAGAGAAGAGGGAAAACGCATACGAAGAGGAAGTAAACGGAAAAATAAGAAAGAAAAGCAAGAGAACTAGAAAAAGAGGAGGAAAAAGAAAAGAGAAAGAAGAAAAGGAAGAGAAGGAAAAGAAAATGAAAGAAAAGGAAAAGAAGGAGAAAAAAGAAAAAGAAAAAGAAGGAAAAAAGGAAAAAGAAAAGAATAAGAATAAATGGAACGGAAATGATAAAGGAAAAGGCAAAGGAAGAAGAAAAAATATAAGAAGAAGAAAAAGAAAAAAAAAGAAAAGAAAGAAATGAAAAAAACTGAAAAAACAAGATCAGAATACTGGATGGATCATCGACTCTCATATATATATATGTTTTAATATGTAGGGTTCTTTTTGGGAAAACATGAACAAACTAACTTTATTTGATTATTGTATTACCACTTACACATGTGTGTCATACGCGCCCATAATGGGCAGAGATATCTGTTAGTTTGTTGGCTCATTGGTTTTCAATAAGTTTAAATAGCATTGAACCTTGCAAGGTTCTAGATGCCTGATGAAACAGCAGTTGCCGAGAAACGCATTGCCGAGAAACGTGTTGCGGATAGGGGGTAGAACTTGGACACCCCTATTTTAACTCACTTATTTTTTTTAATGTGTTGTTTTTAAATAAACACATTTTTAAACTTAAGAACAGTTCTATCACCTTTGTTTTTCCCATTTGAATGTTGCACGGGAGTTGAGCTTCATATCCTTGGATCTTTCTTGTGATTCAACTGGCTGAGCAGCACCTGGAGAGAGGGTGAGCTGATACACCCTGAGATATCAACACATCACTACCAGCACATTGGTGTGCTATTGCCAAATGTGAGTATCCATTTTTGGATTTTGGATGCATCATTTCGTGCTCACTTTTTGGTTGATTGTTGTTGTTTTGTGTTTCACTTAATAACTTGAAAATACTGCAGTACTTTGAATGATAATAATTAATTATTTTGTATCATCAAATAATACAATCTTTATAGCACAGCTGCTGTACAGAATACACCTTGCCATTAGAGCATACTAACTACAATAAAATCACAAAGGCTGTTTATAGACAGAGACAATTCTTTGATCAAAGACGTATGTTTATATCAATGCTGGATTTTCTGTTACAAAGGGCATGTAATGCATGGCACCATGAAGAAAAAAAGACCGGTGTGAAAGTGACTGGGAAGTTAGGTCTGCTCTGTAGCACTGCAAGATTGTTGACATCTGCCGAGGTTGGAGAGCTCAGTAAGCAGGAAATGGGGTGTCACTTTGAGTGGTAGTTTGCCATTATCCTGGCATCCTAATGAAGTGTCTGCAGTGCATATAGCTTTTGGATGGCATCTTAACGCACGGATAAGCAAAAGCACTTTTCTCCTTGTCACTGTCATCTATCTGCCTGCACCCTACTGCAGCCAATGGGATGGAACCATGCTGCAATGTGCTGTTAGCTTTTTAGAGATGTATATAGCATAATCAGAGCCATCAAATATGTAAAAATGAGGATTATTGGTTATTTTCCTCTGTATTTGGCACCTGGAGCTTAATGTGTTAATGCTGAACTTTTCTGTATGCGGTTTTTCTTATTCCTTTTATGTGTGTGTATGTAGACACATAAATACCACATGTCTGAACTGCACATAAAAAAAACAATATTCAGATGCTTAAAGAGATTCAAATATATTTATTGAAAAACCTAGTTTTACATATTTTTCTGATTGATCAAAACACTTTTTTAGTTTATGCTCAGCATATTTTCTTCATAAAGAATGACAGTAAAACCTCAAACTGCTTACTGCTGTGCACCTATCAGTAAATGCAGTATTTGTTGTATTTTTTTAAACATGCTAAGGTGTATTACAAATTGGTTTGCTTATTTGTCTAAGAATTTTTATTAATGAAAGGTATGTTCTGTTTAATAGTGATAGAAAAATATGTTGCCTAAGACGACAAGTATTATGAAAAACAAAATATTATGTTACATCCTATAGTCAATAATATGTAGAACTTTCAGATATGTATTTCATATTGAAGGGTCGAATTCAATGGGAGCCTCATTTTAATGCTACTAGACACTGCTAATAGACACTGCAATCCACCCAGCGCAGCGGGCAAATAGTGCAGCGTTGGATAGCAATGAATAAGTATATATGTATATGAATATAAACATATATATTTATGTGTTTAAATGTGTATATACACATATTAACAAATAATTATAACTGTATATAAGCATATACATATATATTTATAGTGAAAACACAGTCCCTCATTCACCTCCATGTAAAGGCACTTTAGGTCAGGTGCCATTTTTTTTCTAAAACCCCACATCCCCTCACTTTAACCCTTTATAACTTCTTTGTGCAGTTTTTAAAAAATAATATAAAAACGCTCATATCTATTTGTAATGTTTATGTACTGTCCTATTTTGGGGACAAGTGATGCATTTTTTTCTTTTCAACCACAGGTCTGACCTCTGGATATTTGTGCTTATTTCAAAGTGAAACCGTGAGCTTGTGGTCACATTAACCAGCCATTTGTAATGGTTGGTTATTTAACTTGCGGCCGTAGATGGCCAAATTTGCCCCTTTAAGGACACATGGTAAGATAGTGCACTACTTGACCCTTAGTGTTTAATATCCCTTTAATATCAAAAAAATAGTAAATTTGTCATGTCTTAGGAAATATATGAGTTCATAAAGTCATGGGTCAGGTTCCACCCTGAATTGAAAGAATCAAACATACTTATAAATTTGTATACCCAAATCATTCGTTCACTTTTGGATCTGAAGTTCCCTTTCAGTACTATAACTTTCAAAACCTTGTGATTTGTTCTGCTGAAATGTTTGCCTACTGGTGTATCCGTAATTTTTTTTGGTGATTGTGAACCGGTGGGAATTCATTCTCTTTCTTTGTTGTACTGTTTCTCCAATGTAGTGTACCCCTTTTTGCATTTGTTACATATTATGAGGTACTCCAAATTTGATGAAAAGCAGGTAAAACAGCCCTGGATTTTAAATTCCTGTTCTTCGCTGAGTACTACTGAGATTGTCTCTGTTAGGTTTTGCATCACTTTTGGTAAAGGGAAATGTGCCTTTTTTTGGAGTGTGATAGTTGGCATTTTTTTTTAGGTTTGGGGGTTTCCTGTATGAGAGGAGGGGTGGGTTTGGGAATATGTCTTATAGTTGTCTGACCTTGTGGAGAGTTGGATTTAATTCTCTTAAAATATCTAATTGTGGGTTGTTGGTTACTACAAGAGGTACCCTGGTATTCTCATTGATGGCCTGTTTGTCCCTGGCTATTGTGGTGGCTCTGTGAACTTGTATTTCTATTATCCTTGGGTGGTAGCCTTAGTAACTGAATACATTGTTAATGATTTTTAGATGTGAATCTATGTCAGTTTTGTTTGAGCAGATGTAGTTGTATCTTTTGGCTTGTCTGTAAATGATAGAGTGTTTGGTGAGTTTTGGATGAAAGCTGTCATATTTTATATATCAGGGTATGTGGGTTTACGATAAATGGAAGTATGTATGGTATAGTTTTTTGGGTAAAGGGTGTTGTCCAGAAAATGAATGTGTGTGGTGGAGTGGTTTAAGGAGAGTTTAATAGTGGGATGGAATTCATTAAGGGCCAGAATAAGGGGTCAATTTATTAATGTGCGAGCAGACAGGATACAATGTAGCGTATCATGTCCGCTGCACATCCATAAATGCCGACAGCATACACTGTTGCATTTATCATTGCAATAGCAGTTCTTGTGACCTGCTGGTGCAATGCCGCCCCCTGCAGATTTGCGACCAATCGGCCGCTAGCAGGGCGTGTCAATCAACCCAATCGTATTCGATCAGGTTGCTTTCTGTCCATCGCCTCAGAGCTCAGAAGGCTCTCCAGAAACACGGGGCATCAAGCTCCGTACAGAGTTTGATAAATTGACCCCTAAGAGTGGAGCACAAACATTTATGCCAGAGTGATAAGGGGTTTATCACTGGCATTTGCGCTCATCATTGAAACAAAAAAAGAAAGGGCGCCTCCTAGTGTAGCCAATTTTTGTAAGTAGATAATATATATTAGCAGATTTTGTACTCACATGTAGTGAAGGCAACGATAATGCCTAGGTAGATGGTCTGGAAACTTATCAGTGTCCCAGTTGACTGTGCACCATGAGAAGGGCTGCTCCTCTTGAATGGAAAAGATCTGGAAAACTGGAAAAATATACAGAGGGCGACTCCTAGTGCAAATCAGTTGATACAGTTGTAAGCCCCAAATGATCCCTTTAGAGAGATACTCACATATTATGGAGCACACTATAGTGCTAATGAGGCAAGCTGGGTATATTATGGTGGCCCAGCGCACATAACACTCTGGCAAGCAGTGGATCAATGTAGCAAATAAAAGATAGGAGACTCCAGAAGTATATAAAAAATGAGTTTTATAAAAATAAATAAATGAACATAAAAACAATCAGTAAAACATGCTACGCGTTTCTCAGAGCTCACCACTCTGTTTCCTCAGGCAAGTTCTCAAGAGAACTTGCCTGAGGAAACAGAGTGGTGAGCTCTGAGAAACGCGTAGCATGTTTTACTGATTGTTTTTATGTTCATTTATTTATTTTTATAAAACTCATTTTTGATATACTTCTGGAGTCTCCTATCTTTTATTTGCTACATTGATCCACTGCTTGCCAGAGTGTTATGTGCGCTGGGCCACCATAATATACCCAGCTTGCCTCATTAGCACTATAGTGTGCTCCATAATATGTGAGTATCTCTCTAAAGGGATCATTTGGGGCTTACAACTGTATCAACTGATTTGCACTAGGAGTCGCCCTCTGTATATTTTTCCAATTTGCGCTCATCAGACTTACTGCTGGTATTACAAGCTGAAAGTAAACTCGATTGCTTGAACGCAATAACGATTTATGCAAGAATGATTACTGTGACTTCAGAGCTCTAGTTGCAAAACAAAAAAGTTGCACAAAACACATCAAAAATACATTACAATGTATAGTTACTCATAATAACACCATCTAATAAAAATTATTTAAAAAAAATTGCATGCAAAATTTATAAAGGCTCAAAGATATGAGATCTCAGGTGTTAGAAAATAAAAGGCAGGCAAAGATGTCTAAAGATGTAAATATATATATATATATATATATATATATATATATATATATATATATATATATATATATGTACATATGTATTTATGTGTATACAGGATATGTATTTACAAACATATATACACATATAAACACATAAATACATGTGTACACATATATTGACATATATACAAGTGCATTGGAGCCCTTTTTAGTAGGTGAAAACATGTTAAAGCATATACTGGTTTGACTTCGGTTTAACCCTTTGTTTATACTGATTTGGTTTATGACTTTAGCTTGTTTGTGGACTCTGCATTTGTTTAATTATTTTGTGGTGCTTTTATAGGTGTGGCCTTGACCTGGACTATCTGACTTATCCCTTGATTCCCCCTGATATCAGCATTAAGTAACTTATGCAAGTTTATATTTGTCTGGATATGTCTATCTTTGATATTTGAATTGACAACATTACAGCTACTTTCTAGTATTTAATTGTTGTGTTTTTAGTAAGAGCTGATAAAAGTACTAGAGATAGTTCAGCTACTAAGTTTAGTGTCATTGCTCTCTTACCCCTGGCCTTTATTTGAACACTGTGTTAATGTCTAGTGCTCCAGTAATGACTTGTGGTGAGCTGTGCCTCTAATTTATTGATTAAAGCTTGTTTCATTCTGAAACAACATCACTCCACACTTAGAAGACACAAGCTCAAACAGGAAAGCAGTTTGTTGTTGGTTAAACCATATTATTAGAATGTCATCAATGTAGTGGAAGTATGCCAGGGTTTTTTTTTATATTGCAGGTGTATATAAAAAAACATATTTTCAAGGTTTGGAATGAATAGATTAGCACACTGAGGAGCCATTCTTGTTCCCATAGCTTTCCCCATATTTTGGAGTAAATGTCCTCCCCAAATGTAAAATAGTTATACAGGAGTATAAATTTTATCATTTGTGTGAAACACTCTATAGGTAGGTCATTTTGATGTAAAAATTTCTGGTTTGCTGCTAGGTCATCTTGATGAGGGGTATTGGTGTATAGTGCTATAAAATCCATTGTTGCCAAGATGGTATCTTTTGGAAGTACACCTATGATTGACAGCTTATTTATCAGGTCTGTTGTGTCTTGAATGAAACTGGTTGTGTTTTTTACCAGATTTTTTCAGAATACTTTCTACCCAGCCAGAGATTTTTTTGTTATTGTGTCAATTCTTAATATTATTGTTCTTCCAGGGGTCCCCTGTTTATGTATTTTTGGGAGCATGTAGAAGGTGCCTATTTTTGAGCTATTTGGTATCAGGGTCTGGATGTGCATGAGAGTGGGGGTAGTGTTTTGTGATCTGTCTAAGTTAATTTGTGTATATTTGTGTGGGTCGTCCTGTAGTTTACTGTTGTGGACAGGGTTAGAAAGTTTCCTGTAGGCTTCCTGACTGTAGTCGGTAGTGTTCATGGTAACTGCAGAGCCACCCTTGTCTGCTGGCTTTATTGTCATATTTTTATTGTTTTTAGTAATGTAATTGCATTTATTTTTAATTTGGGGAATTCATATCTGATTTAGGGTTCACACACAGCTCTTAAGCTGATTCTTTGCAACCAAAACGAGTGCTTCACTCACAGTTCAATTTGCAGTTTGTTAATCCTGTGTTAAATGCAAGTTACTGATCAAGACAACAATTGCAGCACATTCTCTGAAAAATTTCAACCTCAGTGCCTTTCTTCCACCTACATCCCTCCATTTGCCTTAGTCCACCATGAATGCTGGTGCATGGGGTAGTCACAGCATATGTGTATATGCCACTAAAACCATGTAACAACTTTTTCTATTATTATATTATTATTTATTTCTATTAGTATTTTTGCTGATGGAAATATATATATATATGAAAACTTTCTTTTCAAAATTGAAATACATCTATGCACATTTCATTTGTGACCTTGCTATCCATATAATCAGTGAAAAAGAGAGTTTATTTTCTTTGGTGGCCCTTTTTTCGGGCCATGACGGACATTATTAATCTTGCATAATGTGCATACCACTCGAAAATACAACCAAGGGGACTGATTTACTAAGTATATGTCCGACATGATTCACTCAGCAGATTATGTCCGACAGACATCACTGAATGCTGACAGCATACACTGTCAGCATTTAACATTGCATGAGCAGTTCTGGTGAACTGCTTGTACAATGCCACCCCCTGCAGATTCCCGGCAAATCATCCGCTAGCAGTGGGTGTTAATCAACCCAATCGTATCAGATCGGGCGGATTGATGTCCGCCGCCTTAACTGCTGTTTCCGGTGAGCCTAAAGGCTCACACAGAAACAGAAGAATCAGAGGCCATTCGGCACTTGATAAATCGTCCCCATGGTGTTTAGGAAATTCATATAAACCTAAAACAATTAGTCTGGATTTTTGTGGTGCAGCACATTTTAACTGGCAGCTATATGGCTGTATGCCTTTCCTACTCATATACACTTCAAATACCCTTGTCAATAATTTCCCCTCCATTCTTGATTTCTGTGTGTAAAACTAAATATATGAAGCAAATATGAAGTTGTTGGTGTTTGGGGGGTTCATAAGGTAGCAGATGTCCTTGTGCCTAGGGCAGCACAAACACTAAGGGCTAGCTTATGAGTGAGTGCTATTTTTCGTTCCCACTTATGCGTTATCTGTGCTAGAAGTAAGCATTTTGTGGGATTCAGATAGTGCATGTATTACAAGTTAAAAGTAAAATGTTTTTGCTAACCTAATGAGCGCAAAAAGCCAAAGTTAGAATATTGCAACCACGCTAAAATATTCCTCCATAGTAGTCAAGTGCCTGAACCCGACATGAAAATATTAATATTTCATATGCCAGTATTCTTCACATAGGAGAATATATTCATTCAACACAAATATATAAATATATATATATATATATATATATATATACATATATAAATATATAAATATATATATATATATATATATATATATATATATATATATATATATATATATATATATACACACACACATAGTTTAGCAGATGGAGAGCACTCTCACTTCAGACCAACTTGCCAAGGTGCAAACAGGAAACAAATAGCAATAAACAAAGGCTTGCACTCTGAGGAAGGGGATATGGTCCCTGAAACGTTACATTAAAGGCACATTTTTTTGAAATAGACCAGCAAGTGCAAGCCATTGTTTATTGCTATATATATATATATATATATATATATATATATATATATATATATATATATATATATATATATATATCTAAAAAAATGAGAAAGAAAGCGCACAAAGGCACCTACATAGTGCAAATCAATTTAATTTAAACAATAATACAGGGGTATATTAAAACTGCTCCCCGTAGGGTATCTACTCACAAGAGTCAACCTCAAACTTGTGAGGTATGTTTGAGCATGTAGTTTGAAAGTTCCGCTCAGAACCGCTTGCTATGAAAGTGCTTAATCAAAGAAGTCAGGACAAATCCAACCTGAATGCCGGGTGTCGCTGTCTGTAACTCGAGATCTGGACAAGTATTTCTCCCGGCCTCTTATTCCACTCACATCCCTTTTTGGTAGGAGTTTTTTTGGGATACAATCTTTCTTGAGCAAAATGGTCCGTGCAGATACAAACACAGCTGATCGCAAATAGTGCTGGCAGAATGGTGAACCGCTGAGGGAGAGAGCTGAGATCCCAGGAACAATTAATGAGGATTCAGAATTCAGTCTGTGCTGATCCAAAGTGAGGCTAGAGTGATGATTCTCAGTAGTATCAAATTACCTAGGCTAGGTAATTTGATACTACTGAGAATCATCACTCTAGCCTCACTTTGGATCAGCACAGACTGAATTCTGAATCCTCATTAATTGTTCCTGGGATCTCAGCTCTCTCCCTCAGCGGTTCACCATTCTGCCAGCACTATTTGCGATCAGCTGTGTTTGTATCTGCACGGACCATTTTGCTCAAGAAAGATTGTATCCCAAAAAAACTCCTACCAAAAAGGGATGTGAGTGGAATAAGAGGCCGGGAGAAATACTTGTCCAGATCTCGAGTTACAGACAGCGACACCCGGCATTCAGGTTGGATTTGTCCTGACTTCTTTGATTAAGCACTTTCATAGCAAGCGGTTCTGAGCGGAACTTTCAAACTACATGCTCAAACATACCTCACAAGTTTGAGGTTGACTCTTGTGAGTAGATACCCTACGGGGAGCAGTTTTAATATACCCCTGTATTATTGTTTAAATTAAATTGATTTGCACTATGTAGGTGCCTTTGTGCGCTTTCTTTCTCATTTTTTTAGATTTCTACCTTACTCCGTGAGATTCCGGAGGATTAATAAGATACAGCAGCCGACACCTACAATTGATCTGCACTATTACGTGGGATCCAACCAACTTATCCTTTTTATTGTGATTTATTATCTTATCATTATATATTTCATTCTGTTATATATTTTCAATGAATCAATATTATTTGATTATTTGAATGTTTTGATTTTGGCATCATCCAGATATTTATATTGTATTTTAAAAAAATAGGTTTATTTAGAGCGCAGTTCTGTGTTTTGAAAGAGAGGTTTTTTAACCCTTTGACATACACGCTTTTTTTGTTTCATATATATATATATATATATATAAATAGCAGGGATGTGCACTCTCACTTCCAAACTTTATGCCAAGGTGCTAGTGGATATGATAACAAAATGAAGAAACTTGCACTCGATTGTCCTTTTCAAAAATCTTTACTGTGATACAAAGTGTAACGTTTCGGGGATAATGTATCCCCTTCCTCAGACACAGGTAATACAAAGTGATAAAATTTATAATCAAACAAACATAAAAACCCCACCCCCTAATGAGAACAGAAAGACCGCAAAAACGGTCACCAAAGTAACCACTACGTCACAGTGTATACAAACAAACTACATAATATCTCCATAAAGTGTCATATATATTGAACTGTCTGAGTATTCATATCCGTGCTTAAGTGGATAATGACTCTTATTTTCAACAGGGGAAAAGCGAAACAATATATACAAAAGGAGAGGATTGTGTACAGACCGCTCATACACACAGTCAGACACAATCAGCAGGGACCGTGAACTAATGGCAGAGTAGGAGCATCGACTCTAGCAATAATCGCAGTGAACCATTCATCAGTAACATCTAAGTGAACTCACCCCAATAAGGGTAGATTTATTATATGTCGGGCGGACACGATTCGCTGTAGTGAATCATGTCTGCCCTGCATCGCTTAATGCCTACAGCATACGTTGTCAGCATTTAACATTGTACAAGCATTTCTGGTGAAATGCTTGTGCAATGCTGCTCCCTGCACATTCAGGGCCAATCGGCCGCTAGCACAGGGTGTGAATCATCTCAATCTTATCATATTGGGATGATTGCAGTCCGACACCTTAGAGGTGGGGAACAAATTAAGGAGCAGCGGTCTTATGACCGCTGCTTCTTAACTTATTTTTCTGGTGAGCCAGAAAACTTTGGGGGTAGATTGCAGCATCCACTGCTTGGTAAATCTACCCCTTTGGGCCAGATGATCAAGATTTTGCCAACATAAATGTGATAATCCATGTTTAGCCTTGCAGGGAAATATGATTGCAGCATCCACTGCTTGGTAAATCTACCCCTTTGGGCCAGATGATCAAAATTTTGCCACCATAAATGTGATAATCCATGTTTAGCCTTGCAGGGAAATATGGTGAAAGTCACAAATAAAAAGTGCTTTCCCTTCGAGTGGCATGCGGTCTCCACAGAAATAATGAGAGCTCTCTGCTATGAAAAAGTTCATAATGGAGGATAAAGTATAGAAGGAGAACCCTCATATGCATAAACTTTAATACTATGCCTCATACAAATAAAAATATGCTGTTTTCAATGCACTTTACTTTAAAATCAATGTTATTTTCTTATGCATAGGTTAACCTTTGAGAGTAATTAATGCTTTGGGGACTATTTATTGAAGTGCGAGCGGACAAGATATTGCGTATCATGTCCGCCACACATCGATAAATGCTTTGCAGGGGGTGTCAATCAGCCCGATCATTTAGGATTGGGCGGATTGATGTCCGTGGCATCAGAGCAGGTGGACCAGTTATGGAGCAGCAGTCTTTATAGGTATGAGTTTCTATGTATTTTTTGCATATCTAGTGAACTTAAATTACATTTTTTGGAGTGCATGAGCTAGTGATGTATGGGATAGAAATACCCAAGATGTGGAAGTCTACAGAAGAGTCACTAGAGAGGGAGGGATATAATAATATCAGCTATTTCCACTGAGAAATTAAATCCACACAATAATTAAGTTTTTCTCAAAAATCTTAAATCAAAAGCAGTAGAGTCAAACTGAAACAGCTGCCTGAAGAACTTTTTCTACCATAGACTGCTTCAGAAGAAGCAAAATACATACAGATGGTAAAAACAATATAAGTATGCAAAGAAGACCAAATTACTGATTTGCAAATTTGATCAACCGAAGCTTCATTCTGAAAAAGCCCAAGAAATGGCAACTGAACTTAGTAGAATGAGCTGTAAAACTCTGAGGTGAAGCCTGCCCTGCCTCCAAATAAGCCTTGAAAAACAAAAGCTTTAACCAGGATGCCAAAGAAATGGCAGAGGCTTCCTAACCTTTTCTTGAACCAGAAAAACAACAGACTAGAAGTATTCTGAAATCCTAGTAACCTCGATATAGAATTATAAAGCTCTTACTACATCCAAAGGATGTAAAGACCTCTCAAAGAATTCTTTAGGATTAGGACAAAAGAAGGAACAACAATGTCTCTACTAATGTTGTTCAAATTAACAACCTTAAGCAAAAAAGAAGTCCACAAAACAACTTATTAGATAATAAAATCAGATAAGGAGACACACAAGAAAGAGCTGATAAATCTGTTTTAGGATAGATTATTTAATAGTTTAATATAGTTTAATTTGAATCTAAAGTTTAAATTTATTATAAGATAGGGATGAGTTAATATTTAATATAAAGTTAGCGGGTTGTTAGGTTCAGGGGTTAATAGTTTAATTTAGTTTATGGCGATGTGGAGGGCTGGCGGTTTAGGGGTTAATAGGTTTAGTAAGTGGTAGTGATGTGGGAGGCCAGTGGTTTAGGGGTTAATAACTTTATTTAGTTGCGGTGGGCTCCGGGAGCGGCGGGATAGGGGTTAATAACTCTATGTAGGTGGTGGCAGTGCCTGGAGCGGCATATTAGGGGTTAATAACTTTTATTTAGGTGGCGGTGGTGTCGGGGCGGCAGATTAGGGGTTAATAAGTATAATGTAGGTGGCGGTGGTGTAGGGGGCAGCAGATTAGGGGTGTTTAGACTCGGGTACATGTTAGGTTGTTAGGTGTAAACGTTACTTTTATTCTCCCATAGAAATCAATGGGGTATCGGGCAGCAGCGAACATAAGCTGTCGCTGCTTTCAGACTCCCATTGATTCCTATGGCATCCGTCGCCTCCAGGGCGGCGGATTGAAAACCAGGTACGCTAGGCCGGAATAGTGGCGAGCGTATCTGGTAGAGTTTTGTTAACTAGCAAAAGTAGTCAGATAGTGCTGAATTTATATTCGTTACATCTGAAGTGACGTAAGCATTGATCTGTGTTGGACTGAAGCCGGTGGATCGTATGTTACGTCACAAATTTCTACTTTTGCCGGTCTGTAGCCTTTGATAAATAAGGTGAATTAAGCTGTCCATAATTACACTGCGGAATTCCAGCGTATTTGTGGTTGACGGCTTGATAAATAGAAAAACACAAAAGGGGTTTCTCCTAATATTGATGTTAACGTACGGAGGGGAAAACAAACAAATGTTCATCCAAAAGGGGTTTCTCCTAATATTGATGTTAACGTAAGGAGGGGAAAACAAACAAATGTTCATCCAAAAGTATAGTTCGCAAACAGACCACACGACCAGCTGTCCATAGAGAATCAAAAAAGTATAACAGCTTACCCCTCCTGTAGTGGTTCAACAGACGTAGGTTCCACCTTGCATCGAATGCCCTGCCGGGACGCTGTGCGAATCGTCTCACACCTCCGCGTCCATGCCGCAAATGCCTCTGACGTCACTGGGGGCGCGTCTGAGTATATCCTTTGTGAATGGACAGAAGGTAGAATGTGTCTTCCTCTTGATCAATAACCAACCAAAGTGGTAACTTCTCTCATATTACCAACAGGGGTGTGAGGGTTCCGCTCTTCCGTGATTGGTCTGTGTTGGGTCAGCTCCTGTAATCCATCGCTTGGAGCAATTTTCCGGGATCCAAGTTACCTTGCCGGCTGTGCTCACTGTGGTAGTTCAAACATAGTATAAGCACAGAATAACAGAGCACCAGCCAGGAGTATGAAATAAAACAACAAATTTATTAGAAGCTTTTAAAATAGGTAGTAAGGAGGTCAGCAAACAAACAGCTGACGCGTTTCGGCTAGAGCCGTAATCGAAGCTGATAAACTTTACAAAATTGGAATACCTTTTAAAACCACAAGCTGCCTCCTATTGGACAAAAGTATTGATTGACACTTTAGTGCACACAAAGTAACAAGTGCCTTAAAGCGACAGTACATTGACCCAAGAATATAAATACAGTACCTATAGCGTTTGATATTACTAAATGTACATTTGTAACAAATGCAAAAGTGAAACATAAAAAATACATATATAACAACAGCATATTATCATAAACTTACTTTGGCTTGAGTTGTAGTATTTATGTGATAATAAATGTGACGAGAACATATATATGTAAAGAGTTTACCTTGCGTTAAATGAAGCAAAGTCTCATCAAGTATTTTTTCAAAATTGCATAATTTTTTTTTCTATTATTATAATAAACCATGTGTTCAAATAAATACTGACGCAACGCTACATATGGAAATATAATGGATATGGATTTCAAAGAGGAGGGAGGGGGGGATGGGGATAATAGGGAAAAATAGGGATAGGGATTACTGCCAGAAATTAATTAAATCGTAATCTGAGTTAAATCCTTTCCGGAAATCTGGATCTCAATTTGAAGATCCAGAAGACCTCTCTTTTACCCAATAACCTTTCCCTATCTCCCCCTCTCTGGGGAGGCAAGATACTCTCTATACAGGACCATTTAAAGGAGTCAGCACTTTTGCTGTGCACCTGAGTAAAGTGTTGTACCAATGTAGTACTGGCAGTACCATATTTAATACTGGAGAGATGCTCTCTAATCCTGGTTCTCACCTCTCATGTGGTGAGACCTACGTACTGTTTGTCGCACGCAACACAACTAATCAGGTACACAACAAAAATGGACCTACAGTTCAGACTCGAACGCCTTTGATAAATTTGTCCTGTAACTGAAGATTTAAACCTGACTCCTGTTTCCACTTTTTCACAAGCCACACATGTACAATTATGGCATTTGTACATGCCCACCGAAGACAGCCAAGAGGACTCACTCTGTGTCTTGGACAGAAGTTTAGTGGGGGCTACTCGATTTCCAATCGTCATACTTCTTTTGTAAGCAAATTTACCATTTTTGGATGATAGATTAGCCAGTCCATCATCAGCTCTCAGGATTGGGAAGTGTTTCTTAATTATATCACAGATTTGATTATACTGCTCAGAGTATTCTGTGATAAACATTAGATTGTCTTCCCCAAAACCCTGTTTCTGAACAGAGAGACTTTTCTTTCTAAGCAAATCAGACCTATTCAATTTGCTTACTGACTTTGCAGCAGAATTAATTACATCCTTACGGTAGCCTCTTTCCTCCAGTCTTTTAGAAAGTTCCAATGATTCATGATGGAATTTTGTTTCCTCATTGCAATTTCACTTCAGGCGAATAAACTGCCCCTTTGCAATGCCCTTAAAAAACGCTCTCAGGATGGCAACTGGATGCGTGCAAAAGGGCATTTCCTGAGATTGTTTTTCTAAAGACTGTGGTGGAAACAAATTGTCCACATGTGCCACTCAATGTTAGATCTAAATAGTTTAAGGGACACTGTACCCAAAAATTTAATTTTGTGATTCAGATTGAGCATGAAATTTTAAGCAAATTTCGAATTTACTCCTATTATCAAATTTTCTTCATTATCTTGGTATCTTTATTTGAAATGCAAGAATGTAAGTTTAGATGCCGGCCCATTTTTGGTGAACAACCTGGGTTGTCCTTGCTGATTGGTGGATAAATTCATCCACCAATAAAAAAAAGTGCTGTCCAGAGTACTGAAACCAAAAAAAGCTTAGATGCCTTCTTTTTCAAATAATGATAGCAAGAGAACAAAGAAAAATTGAAAATAGGAATAAATTAGAAAGTTGCTTAAAATTGCATGCTCTTTCTGAATTACAAATGAAAAAATTTGGGTTCAGTGTCCCTTTAATACTAGAAGGGTCCCATTGAAACGTGAAGCTAATCCCCAGATCATTCTAATTTAGATACTGGACAAAAGTCTGTAATTCACTCTGATCACCTTTCCAGATGAATAAAAGATCATCTATCCTCGAGCCAAAGGGGTTCTCAGCCCCAAATATGCACTTCTGCTCCCACCACCCCCATGAAGAAGTATTTAAGGTGATTAAGTTATACAAACATTGTATGAACATGACTAAGGGTGTATAACCCGAAACGTTGTTCTTTTTTAACCTGCTTCCATAATGTGTAAATAAAGAAAATTCTTTGAAAGAGGACAAGTGGTGCTGCTGCTTTATTATTTGTGGGGTGTTTGCAGTAATCCCTTGGCAGTATGCACACATCTAAGGGTTAAAGTGCTGGATTTTGAACTGTTTTGACCATGAAGAGGTTGGCATAGGAAGGGGCGAATTTTGCCCCCATAGCAGTACCGCATATCTGGAGGTAAAAACACCCCCTCAAACTCAAAGTATTTATGATGCAACAAAAAATCAGTTACCCTCAATACAAAGTCACAGAAGTCTGCATTGTCCTTATAGTATTTCTCCAAGTAGAATGCTATTGCCAATAGACCCTTCTCATGGGGAATCGAGGAGTACAACGCTTTTACATCGACTGTGAGTCATTTGTAATCAGTATGCCATTCAATCACAGAGACTATGTTGAGAATATGCTTGGAATCTCTCACATAACTCCAAAGGTCCAACACCATAGGTTGTAAAATTAAATCAAGCCACTCAGAGAGATGTTCCAGAAGTGATCCTATGCCGTTGACAATGGGAATGCCAACTACGTTGTCAATGGACTTGAGCACCTTAGGGAGGTGATTGAAAATAGGAATTAGTGGGTGGGAAACCAGTAAATAATCACTTGTTTCTTTGTCAATGAAACCCTGGTTCAGCCCATCGTCCACCAAATCCCTAAATTTTTTACTGAAAAGTCTGACAGGATTGGAAGTCAAAATCCTATAATCATGTGGATTTGTGAGCTGTCTCAGTGCTTCAGCGACAAACATTTCTCTTGTCACCACCACCACAGAGCCTCCCTTGTCAGCGGCACAGATCACTAACTCCGTATTGGAGCTTAATTTATCCAGAGCTTCCCTTTCAATTTTAGTTAGATTATTTGAAGATTTCTTCTGTTGGTAAAACAGATTGGTGAAATCACTTTCTACTCTCCTCTGAAACTTCTCTATGGTGGGACCCCTGCTCTGAATTGGGTAGAAATTAGAGGGACACTTGAGTTTAGGAGTACAAATAAGACTTAAAGGCTGGTCTTTTGTGTTTTCAGTATATAAAGACTCCAATACTGAAAGGACACAAATGTCCTGAAAATCAAGTGTTTCTGTGTCCAATCTATCAACTCCTTTAAGATCAGAAGCACTCACTGATGTGTCAGGACTAGATGTAATGCTTGAACTCGAAAAATGTTTTTTCAGGGTTATCTTTCTTACAAATGTATTAACATCTAAGAGAGTATTGAACAGGTTAAAAGAATAGATAGGTACAAACCCCAAACCAAGGTTAAAAGTTTCTGTTCTACTAAACTCAATCTGTATGTTGTTAGGTTAATTACACTGTTCATTGGTAATGTGTCTGTCTTTTCTTTATCTGGCTTGATAAATAGTCCTCATAACCTTTTATGATATAAGCAACAACATGTGATGTTTGCAGATGAAATCAAGTACATGAACTGAATATGTAAAAACAGTAAATGGTATTGTACATGTAGAAACATTGCTAGCATAAAACATGATAAATAAATGCCACATAATTGAGCTGAAGAAAAAAACAAAATAAAAATGAAAAGTACACACTTGTAGAATTGTGTTCCAGGGCATCATAGTTTCTACAGTAACATCAGAGTCAGGATCAGAATGAGACATCTCGCAATATGTAACAGAAAAAGAAAAATAACATTAGGCAAAACATAAAATTTCCACAATGTAACAGTTTCAGTAGAGAAAAACAAAAGTTAGTAAAAAATTTTTTAATAAAATAAAAAAGCAGGCATAATAGCTTTCAAAGTTCATGATAACCGCGAGCAATAGAGGGAGAGGGGTAAAATAGCTAAAATTTGGCGCCAAGAATAATGCATTACACAAAAAGAAATTAAAACATTTTGGCGCAAAACTAACACCAGGAAATGACAATTTGCGTCATAACAAACGCGATTTCACGCCAAAACAACTAGCGTCAACAAAGACGCAGGAAATGATGAAATTTGCACCATCAAAGGTGCAACTTCGCACCAAATAATTTTGCGCCAAGAATGACACAATAAAAAACAGCATTTTGCGCCCTCATGAGCCTAAATCTGCCCGTGAAAAAATGAAAGTCAAATTAGAAAAAGACTGAACCCCAGGTAAGAAAAAAGTTTAAATAAACTTCCCAAACATGATTCCTATACTGAAACTGTTTAGACTGCAAAGGGAAATACACATAGACCTGACTCATGGCAAATATAAGTAAAATACATATATTTAAAACTTTATATTTATACATAAAGCGCCAAACCATAGCTGAGAGTGTCTTAAATAATGAAAACATACTTACCGAAAGACACCCATCCACATATAGCAGATAGCCAAACCAGTACTGAAACCTATCAGCAGAGGTAATAGTATATAAGAGTATATTGTCAATCTGAAAAGGGAGGTAGGAGATGAATCCCTATGACCGATAACAGAGAACCCTTGAAAAGATTTTCTGTGAAAGAAACCATAAAATCAATAGGCAATACTCTCTTCATATCCCTCTGACGAACACTTGGAGGAATTGGGCTTTAGAATGCTTAGAAGTGCTTATCATAGAAGAAATCATAAAAATCAAGCACAAACTTACTTCACCACCTCCATAGGAGGCAAAGTTTGTAAAGCTGAGTTGCGGGTGTGGTGGGAGGTGTATTTGTAGGCATTTGGGGTTTGGGAAACTTTGCCCCCTCCTGGTAGGAATGTATATCCCATATGTCACTAGCTAATGGACTCTTGCCAATTACATGAAAGAAAAAAACAATTACACCTAATCTAAAACACCCCCTAACCTACAATAAACTACCAATAGCTCTTAAAGGGGCCTTTTGTAGGGCATTGCCCTAAGTTAAACAGCTCTTTTACCTTAAAAACTACTAAGTCCCCCCTAAAAGTAACCCCCCCCCCAACCAACCCTCCAAAATAAAAAAAACCTAACTGTAAAAAATCCTAAGCTACCCATTGCTCCTAAAGGGACATTTGTATGGGCATTGCCCTTAAAAGGGCATTCAGCTCTTTTACAATTGCCCAAAGCCCTACCACTAACCCCATAAAATCTACTCATGGTTCCTGAAGACCAGACATCCATCTTCATCCAGGCGGCGACACCTTCATCAATCTCAGGGGCGTCTTCTATCTTCATCCCGGCAGCGCAGAGAGGAGCTATCCTGGACGTTGAAGACATCCTGCGTGGAGCATCCTCTTCATACAGTCATCGTCGTACACTGAAGTTGAATGCAAGGTAGCCATTTCAAAATGGCGTACCTTGCATTCTTATTGGCTGATTTGATTCTTCAAATTCAAATCAGCCAATGAGATTTCAGTAGCTCTCATCCTATTGGCTGTTTTGAACTGCCAATAGGATTTCAGAAACTCTCATCCTATTGGCTGATTTGAATTTGAAGAATCAAATCAGCCATTAGGAATGCAAGGTACGCCATTTTGAAACGGCTACCTTGCATTCATCTTCAGTGTACGGCGGTGACTGTATGAAGATGACGCTCCGCGCAGGATGTCTTCAACATCCAGGATAGGTGTGCTCCACCGCCAGATGAAGATAGAAAATGTCCCTGAGATGGATGAAGGTGCCGCCACCTGGATGAAGACTTCTTGCCGCCTGGATGAAGGGATGTCCGGACTTCAGGAACCATGAGTAGATTTTATAGGGTCAGTGTTCATTTTTTTTTCTTTTTTTTGTGTGTTTTTTTTGTTTTAGATTAGGGCTTTGGGCAATTGTAAAGAGCTGAATGCCCATACAAATGTCCCTTTAGGAGCAATGGGTAGCTTAGGATTTTTTACAGTTAGGTTTTTTTTATTTTGGAGGGTTGGTTGGGGGGGGGTTACTTTTAGGGGGACTTAGTAGTTTTTAAGGTAAAAGAGCTGTTTAACTTAGGGCAATGCCCTACAAAAGGCCCCTTTAAGAGCTATTGGTAGTTTATTGTAGGTTAGGGGTGTTTTAGATTAGGTGTAATTGTTTTTTTCTTTCATGTAATTGGCAAGAGTCCATTAGCTAGTGACATATGGGATATACATTCCTACCAGGAGGGGGCAAAGTTTCCCAAACCCCAAATGCCTACAAATACACCTCCCACCACACCCGCAACTCAGCTTTACAAACTTTGCCTCCTATGGAGGTGGTGAAGTAAGTTTGTGCTTGATTTTTATGATTTCTTCTATGATAAGCACTTCTAAGCATTCTAAAGCCCAATTCCTCCAAGTGTTCGTCAGAGGGATATGAAGAGAGTATTGCCTATTGATTTTATGGTTTCTTTCACAGAAAATCTTTTCAAGGGTTCTCTGTTATCGGTCATAGGGATTCATCTCCTACCTCCCTTTTCAGATTGACAATATACTCTTATATACTATTACCTCTGCTGATAGGTTTCAGTACTGGTTTGGCTATCTGCTATATGTGGATGGGTGTCTTTCGGTAAGTATGTTTTCATTATTAAGACACTCTCACTATGGTTTGGCGCTTTATGTAATAAATATAAAGTTTTAAGATATATGTATTTTACTTATATTTGCCATGAGTCAGGTCTATGTGTATTTCCCTTTGCAGTCTAAACAGTTTCAGTATAGGAATCATGTTTGGTGAAGTTTATTTAAACTTTTTTCTTACCTGGGGTTCAGTCTTTTCTAATTTGACTTTCATTTTTTCACGGGCAGATTTAGGCTCATGAGGGCGCAAAATGCTGTTTTTTATTGTGTCATTCTTGGCGCAAAATTATTTGGTGCGAAGTTGCACCTTTGATGGTGCTAATTTCATCATTTCCTGCGTCTTTGTTGACGCTAGTTGTTTTGGGCGTGAAATCGCGTTTGTTATGACGCAAATTGTCATTTCCTGGTGTTAGTTTTGCGCCAAAATGTTTTAATTTCTTTTTGTGTAATGCATTATTCTTGCGCCAAATTTAGCTATTTTACCCCTCTCCCTCTATTGCTCGCGTTATCATGAACTTTGAAGCTATTATGCCGCTTTTTTATTTTATTAAAAAATTTTTACTACTTTTGTTTTTCTCTACTGAAACTGTTACATTGTGGAAATTTTATGTTTTGCCTAATGTTATTTTTCTTTTTCTGTTACATATTGCGAGATGTCTCATTCTGATCCTGACTCTGATGTTACTGTAGAAACTATGATGCCCTGGAACACAATTCTACAAGTGTGTACTTTTCATTTTTATTTTGTTTTTTTCTTCAGCTCAATTATGTGGGCATTTATTTATCATGTTTTATGCTAGCAATGTTTTTCTACATGTACAATACACATTTACTGTTTTTACATATTCAGTTCATGTACTTGATTTCATCTGCAAACATCACATGTTGTTGCTTATATCATAAAAGGTATGAGGACTATTTATCAAGCCAGATAAAGAAAGAGACAGACACATTACCAATGAACAGTGTAATTAACCTAACAACAGACAGATTGAGTTTAGTAGAACAGAAACTTTTAACCTTGGTTTGGGGTTTGTACCTATCTATTCTTGTAACCTGTTCAATACTCTTCTTAGATGTTAATACATTTGTAAGAAAGATAACCCTGGAAAAACATTTTTCGAGTTCAAGCATTACATCTAGTCCTGACACATCAGTGAGTGCTTCTGAATCTTAAAGGAGATGATAGATTGGACACAGAAACACTTGATTTTCAGGACATTTGTGTCCTTTCAGTATTGAGTCTTTATATACTGAAAACACAAAAGACCAGCCTTTAAGTCTTATTTGTACTCCTAAACTCAAGTGTCCCTCTAATTTCTACCCAATTCAGAGCAGGGGTCCCACCATAGAGAAGTTTCAGAGGAGAGTAGAAAGTGATTTCACCAATTCTGTTTTACCAACAGAAGAAACTTCAAATAATCTAACTAAAATTGAAAAGGGAAGCTCTGGATAAATTAAGCTCCAATACGGAGTTAGGGATCTGTGCCGCTGACAAGGGAGGCTCTGTGGTGGTGGTGACAAGAGAAATGTTTGTCCGCTGAAGCACTGAGACAGCTCACAAATCCACATGATTATAGGATTTTGACTTCCAATCCTGTCAACTTTTCAGTAAAAAATTTAGGGATTGGTGGACGATGGGCTGAACCAGGGTTTCATTGACCAAAGAAACAAGTGATTATTTACTGTTTCCCACCCACTAATTCCTATTTTCATCACCCTCCTAAGGTGCTCAAGTCCATTGACAACGTAGTTGGCATCCCCATTGTCAACGGCATAGGATCACTTCTGGAACATCTCTCTGATGCTTGATTTAATTTTACAACCTATGGGGTTGGACCTTTGGAGTTATGTGAGAGATTCCAAGCATATTCCAACATAGTCTCTGTGATTGAATGGCATACGGATATACAAATGCCTCACAGTCGATGTAAAAGCGTTGTACTCCTCGATTCCCCATGAGAAGGGTCTATTGGCAATAGCATTCTACTTGGAGAAATACTATAAGGACAATGCAGACTTCTGTGACTTTGTATTGAGGGTAACTGATTTTTGTTGCATCATAAATACTTTGAGTTTGAGGGGGTGTTTTAACCTCCAGATATGCGTACTGCTATGGGGGCAAAATTCGCCCCTTCCTATGCCAACCTCTTCATGGTCAAAACAGTTCAAAATCCAGCACTTTAACCCTTAGATGTGTGCATACTGCCAAGGGATTACTGCAAAACACTCCCCACAAATAATAAAGCAGCAGCACCACTTGTCCTCTTTCAAAGTAATTTTCTTTATTTACACATTATGGAAGCAGGTTTAAAAAAGAACAACGTTTCGGGTTATACACCCTTAGTCATGTTCATACAATGTTTGTATAACTTAATCACCTTAAATACTTCTTCATGGGGTGGAGGGAGCAGAAGTGCATATTTGGGGCTGAGAACCCCTTTGGCTCGAAGGATAGATGATCTTTTATTCATCTGGAAAGGGTGATCAGAGTGAATTACAGACTTTTGTCCAGTATCTAAATTAGAATGATCTGGGGGATTAGCTTCACGTTTCAATGGACCCTTCTAGTATTAAAGGGACCCTGAACCCAAATTTTTTTCATTTGTAATTCAGAAAGAGCATGCAATTTTAAGCAACTTTCTAATTTATTCCTATTTTCAATTTTTCTTTGTTCTCTTGCTATCATTATTTGAAAAAGAAGCATCTAAGCTTTTTTTGGTTTCAGTACTCTGGACAGCACTTTTTTTATTGGTGGATGAATTTATCCTCCAATCAGCAAGGACAACCCAGGTTGTTCACCAAAAATGGGGCCGGCATCTAAACTTACATTCTTGCATTTCAAATAAAGATACCAAGATAATGAAGAAAATTTGATAATAGGAGTAAATTCGAAATTTGCTTAAAATTTCATGCTCAATCTGAATCACAAAATTAAATTTTTGGGTACAGTGTCCCTTAAACTATTTAAGATCTAACATTGAGTGGCACATGTGGACATTTGTTTCCACCACAGTCTTTAGAAAAACAATCTCAGGAAATGCCCTTTTGCACGCATCCAGTTGCCATCCTGAGAGCGTTTTAAGGCATTGCAAAGGGGGCAGTTTATTCGCCTGAAGTGAAATTGCAATGAGGAACATAATTCCATCATGAATCATTGGAACTTTCTAAAAGACTGGAGGAAAGAGGCTACCGTAAGGATGTAATTAATTCTGCTGCAAAGTCAGTAAGCAAATTGAATAGGTCTGATTTGCTTAGAAGAAAAGTCTCTCTGTTCAGAAACAGGGTTTTGGGGAAGACAATCTAATGTTTATCACAGATACTCTGAGCAGTATAATCAAATCTGTGATATAATAAGAAACACTTCCCAATCCGAGAGCTGATGATGGACTTGGCTAATCTATCATCCAAAAATGGAAATTTGCTTACAAAAGAAGTATACGATTGGAAATCGAGTAGCCCCCACTAAACTTCTGTCCAAGACACAGAGTGAGTCCTCTTGGCTTTCTTCGGTGGGCATGTACAAATGCCATAATTGTACATGTGTGGCTTGTGAAAAAGTGGAAACAGGAGTCAGTTTAAATCTTCAGTTTACAGGACAAATTTATCAAAGGCGTTCGAGTCTGAACTGTAGGTCCATTTTTGTTGTGTACCTGATTAGTTTGTGTTGCGTGCGACTAACAGTACGTAGGTCTCACCACATGAGAGGTGAGAACCAGGATTAGAGAGCATCTCTCCAGTATTAAATATGGTACTGCAGTACTACATTGGTACAACACTTTACTCAGGTGCACAGCAAGAGAAGTGCTGACTCCTTTAAATGGTCCTGGTATAGAGAGTTATCTTGCCTCCCCAGAGAGGGGGAGATAGGGAAAGGTTATTGGGTAAAAGAGAGGTCTTCTGGATCTTCAAATTGAGATCCAGATTTCCGGAAAGGATTTACTCAGATTACGATTTAATTAATTTCTGGCATTAATCCCTATCCCTATTTTCCCTATTATCCCCAGCCCCCCCTCCCTCCTCTTTGAAATCCATTCCATTATATTTCCATATGTAGCGTTGCGTCATTATTTATTTGAACACATGGTTTATTATAATAATAGAAAAAAAAATTATGCAATTTTGAAAAAATACTTGATGAGACTTTTGCTTCATTTAACGCAAGGTAAACTCTTTACATATATATGTTCCTCGTCACATTTATTATCACATAAATACTACAACTCAAGCCAAAGTAAGTTTATGATTAATATGCTGTTGTTATATATGTATTTTTTATGTTTCACTTTGCATTTGTTACAAATGTACATTTAGTAATATCAAACGCTATAGGTACTGTATTTATATTCTTGGGTCAATGTACTGTCGCTTAAGCACTTGTTACTTTGTGTGCACTAAAGTGTCAATCAATACTTTTTGTCCAATAGGAGGCAGCTTGTGGTTTAAAAGGGTATTCCAATTTTGTAAAGTTTATCAGCTTCGATTACGGCTCTAGCCGAAACGCGTCAGCTGTGTGTTTTGCTGACCTCTCCTTACTACCTATTTTAAAAGCTTCTAATTAAATTTGTTGTTTTATTTCATACTCCTGGCTGGTGCTCTGTTATTCTGTGCTTATACTATGTTTGAACTACCACAGTGAGCACAGCCGGCAAGGTAACTTGGATCCCGGAAAATTGCTCCAAGCGATGGATTACAGGAGCTGACCCAACACAGACCAATCACGGAAGAGCGAACCCTCACACCCCTGTTGGTAATATGAGAGAAGTTACCACTTTGGTTGGTTATTTGATCAAGAGAAGACACATTCTACCTTCTGTCCATTCACAAAGGATATACTCAGACGCGCCCCCAGTGACGTCAGAGGCATTTGCGGCATGGACGCGGAGGGTGTGAGACGATTCGCACAGCGTCCCGGCAGGGGCATTCGATGCAAGGTGAACCTACGTCTGTTGAACCACTACAGGAGGGGTAAGCTGTTATACTTTTTTGATTCTCTATGGACAGCTGGTCGTGTGGTCTGTTTGCGAACTATACTTTTGGATGAACATTTGTTTGTTTTCCCTCCTTACGTTAACATCAATATTAGGAGAAACCCCTTTTGGATGAAACATTTGTTTGTTTTCCCCTCCGTACGTTAACATCAATATTAGGAGAAACCCCTTTTGTGTTTTTCTATTTATCAAGCCGTCAACCACAAATCGCTGGAATTCCGCAGTGTAATTATGGACAGCTTAATTCACCTTATTTATCAAAGGCTACAGACCGGCAAAAGTAGAAATTTGTGACGTAACATACGATCCACCGGCTTCAGTCCAACACAGATCAATGCTTACGTCACTTCAGATGTAACGAATATAAATTCAGCACTATCTGACTACTTTTGCTAGTTAACAAAACCTACCAGAATACGCTCGCCACTATTCCGGCCTAGCGTACCTGGTTTTCAATCCGCCGCCCTGGAGGCGACGGATGCCATAGGAATCAATGGGAGTCTGAAAGCAGCGACAGCTTATGTTCGCTGCTGCCCGATACCCCATTGATTTCTATGGGAGAATAAAAGTAACGTTTACACCTAACAACCTAACATGTACCCGAGTCTAACACCCCTAATCTGCTGCCCCCTACACACCGCCACCTACATTATACTTATTAACCCCTAATCTGCCGCCCCGACACCACCGCCACCTAAATAAAAGTTAATTAACCCCTAATATGCCGCTCCAGGCACTGCCACCACCTACATAGAGTTATTAACCCCTATCCCGCCGCGCTCCGGAGTCCCACCGCAACTAAATAAAGTTATTAACCCCTAAACCACTGGCCTCCCACATCACTACCACTTACTAAACCTATTAACCCCTAAACCGCCAGCCCTCCACATCGCCATAAACTAAATTAAACTATTAACCCCTGAACCTAACAACCCGCTAACTTTATATTAAAAATTAACTCATCCCTATCTTATAATAAATTAAACTTTTAGATTCAAAGTAAACTATATTAAACTATTAAATAATCTATCCTAAAACAGATTTTTCAGCTCTTTCTTGTGTGTCTCCTTATCTGATTTTATTATCTAATAGTTGTTTTGTGGACTTCTTTTTTGCTTAAGGTTGTTTAATTTGAACAACATTAGTAGAGACATTGTTGTTTCCTTCTTTTGTCCTAATCCTAAAGAATTCTTTGAGAGTCTTTACATCCTTTGGATGTAGTAAGAGCTTTATAATTCTATATCGAGGTTACTAGGATTTCAGAATACTCTAGTCTGTTGTTTTCTGGTTCAAGAAAAGGTTAGGAAGCCTCTGCCATTTCTTTGGCATCCTGGTTAAAGCTTGTGTTTTTCAAGGCTTATTTGGAGGCAGGGCAGGGCTTCACCTCAGAGTTTTAACAGCTCATTCTACTAAGTTCAGTTGCCATTTCTTGGCTTTTTCAGATGAAGCTTCGTTGATCAAATTTGCAAATCAGTATTTGGTCTTCTTGCATACTTATATTGTTTTTACCATCTGTATGTATTTTGCTTCTTCTGAAGCAGTCTATGGTAGAAAAAGTTCTTCAGGCAGCTGTTTCAGTTTGACTCTACTGCTTTTGATTTAAGATTTTTGAGAAAAACTTAATTATTGTGTGGATTTAAATTTCTCAGTGGAAATAGACTGATATTATTATATCCCTCCCTCTCTAGTGACACTTCTGTAGACTTCCACATCTTGGGTATTTCTATCCCATACATCACTAGCTCATGCACTCCAAAAAATGTAATTTAAGTTCACTAGATATGCAAAAAATACATAGAAACTCATACCTATAAAGACTGCTGCTCCATAACTGGTCCACCTGCTCTGATGCCACGGACATCAATCCGCCCAATCCTAAATGATCGGCTGATTGACACCCCCTGCAAAGCATTTATCGATGTGTGGCGGACATGATACGCAATATCTTGTCCGCTCGCACTTCAATAAATAGTCCCCAAAGCATTAATTACTCTCAAAGGTTAACCTATGCATAAGAAAATAACATTGATTTTAAAGTAAAGTGCATTGAAAACAGCATATTTTTATTTGTATGAGGCATAGTATTAAAGTTTATGCATATGAGGGTTCTCCTTCTATACTTTATCCTCCATTATGAACTTTTTCATAGCAGAGAGCTCTCATTATTTCTGTGGAGACCGCATGCCACTCGAAGGGAAAGCACTTTTTATTTGTGACTTTCACCATATTTCCCTGCAAGGCTAAACATGGATTATCACATTTATGGTGGCAAAATTTTGATCATCTGGCCCAAAGGGGTAGATTTACCAAGCAGTGGATGCTGCAATCATATTTCCCTGCAAGGCTAAACATGGATTATCACATTTATGTTGGCAAAATCTGATCATCTGGCCCAAAGGGGGTAGATTTTACCAAGCATGTGGATGCTGCAATCACCCCCAAATTTTCTGGCTCACCAGAAAAATAAGTTAAGAAGCAGCGGTCATAAGACCGCTGCTCCTTAATTTGTCCCCACCTCTATGGTGTCGGACTGCAATCATCCCAATATGAGAAGATTGAGATGATTCACACCCTGTGCTAGCGGCCGATTGGGCCTCTGAATGGTGCAGGGAGCAGCATTGCACAAGCATTTCACCAGAAATGCTTGTACAATGTTAAATGCTGACAACGTATGCTGTAGGCATTAAGCGATGCAGGGCAGACATGATTCACTACAGCGAATCGTGTCCGCCCGACATAGATAATAATCTACCCTTATTGGGGTGAGTTCACTTAGATGTTACTGATGAATGGTTCACTGCGATTATTGCTAGAGTCGATGCACCTACTCTGCCATTAGTTACACGGTCCTGCTGATTGTGTCTGACTGTGTGTATGAGCGGTCTGTACACAATCCTCTCCTTTTGTATATATTGTTTCGCTTTTCCCCTGTTGAAAATAAGATCATTATCCACTTAAGCACGGATATGAATACTCAGACAGTTTCAATATATATGACACTTTATGAGATATTATGTAGTTTGTTTGTATACACTGTGACGTAGTGGTTACTTTGGTGACCGATTTTGCGGTCCTTTCTGTTCTCATTAGGGGGTGGGGTTTTTTATGTTTGTTTGATTATAAATTTTTATCACTTTGTATTACCTGTTCTGAGGAAGGGGATACATTATCCCCGAAACGTTACACTTTGTATCACAGTAAAGATTTTGAAAAGGACAATCGAGTGCAAGTTTTCTTCATTTTGTTATCATATCCACTAGCACCTTGGCATAAAGTTTGGAAGTGAGAGTGCACATCCCTGCTATTTATATATATATATAATATATATGAAACAAAAAAAGCGTGTATGTCAAAGGGTTAAAAAACCTCTCTTTCAAAACACAGAACTGCGCTCTATATAAACCTATTTTTTTAAAATACAATATAAATATCTGGATGATGCCAAAATCAAAACATTCAAATAATCAAATAATATTGATTCATTGAAAATATATAACAGAATGAAATATATAATGATAAGATAATAAATCACAATAAAAAGGATAAGTTGGTTGGATCCCACGTAATAGTGCAGATCAATTGTAGGTGTCGGCTGCTGTATCTTATTAAGCCTCCGGAATCTCACGGAGTAAGGTAGAAATCTAAAAAAATAGAAAGAAAGCGCACAAAGGCACCTACATAGTGCAAATCAATTTAATTTAAACAATAATACAGGGGTATATTAAAACTGCTCCCCGTAGGGTATCTACTCACAAGAGTCAACCTCAAACTTGTGAGGTATGTTTGAGCATGTAGTTTTGAAAGTTCCGCTCAGAACCGCTTGCTATGAAAGTGCTTAATCAAAGAAGTCAGGACAAATCCAACCTGAATGCCGGGTGTCGCTGTCTGTAACTCGAGATCTGGACAAGTATTCTCCCGGCCTCTTATTCCACTCACATCCCTTTTTGGTAGGAAGTTTTTTTGGGATACAATCTTTCTTGAGCAAAATGGTCCGTGCAGATACAAACACAGCTGATCGCAAATAGTGCTGGCAGAATGTGAACCGCGGAGGGGAGAGAGCTGAGATCCCAGGAACAATTAATGAGGATTCAGAATTCATGTCTGTGCTGATCCCAAAGTGAGGCTAGAGTGATGATTCTCAGTAGTATCAAATTACCTAGCCTAGGTAATTTGATACTACTGAGAATCATCACTCTAGCCTCACTTTGGATCAGCACAGACTGAATTCGGAATCCTCATTAATTGTTCCTGGGATCTCAGCTCTCTCCCTCAGCGGTTCACCATTCTGCCAGCACTATTTGCGATAGTCTGTGTTTGTATCTGCTCGGACCATTTTGCTCAAGAAAGATTGTATCCCAAAAAAACTCCTACCAAAAAGGGATGTGAGTGGGAATAAGAGGCCGGGAGAAATACTTGTCCAGATCTCGTGTTACAGACAGCGACACCCGCATTCAGGTTGGATTTGTCCTGACTTCTTTGATTAAGCACTTTCATAGCAAGCGGTTCTGAGCGGAACTTTCAAACTACATTCTCAAACATACCTCACAAGTTTGAGGTTGACTCTTGTGAGTAGATACCCTACGGGGGAGCAGTTTTAATATACCCCTGTATTATTGTTTAAATTAATTGATTTGCACTATGTAGGTGCCTTTGTGCGCTTTCTTTCTCATTTTTTTAGATATATATATATATATATATATATATATATATATATATATATAATATATATATATAATATATAGATATACAATAAACAATTGGCTTGCACTTGCTGGTCTATTTCAAAAAAATGTGCCTTTAATGTAACGTTTCAGGGACCATATCCCCTTCCTCAGAGTGCAAGCCTTTGTTTATTGCTATTTGTTTCCTGTTTGCACCTTGGCAAGTTGGTCTGAAGTGAGAGTGCTCTCCATCTGCTAAACTATGTGTGTGTGTATATATATATATATATAAATATATATATATATATATATATATATATATATATATTTTATATATTTATATATGTATATATAAATATATATATATATATATATTATATATTTGTGGTTGAATGAATATATTCTCCTATGTGAAGAATACTGGCATATGAAATATTAATATTTCATGTCGGGTTCAGGCACTTGACTACTATGGAGGAATATTTTAGCGTGGTTGCAATATTCTAACTTTGGCTTTTTGCGCTCATTAGGGTTAGCAAAAACATTTTACTTTAACTTGTAATACATGCACTATCTGAATCCCACAAAATGCTTACTTTCTAGCACAGATAACGCATAAGTGGGAACGAAAAATAGCACTCACTCATAAGCTAGCCCTTAGTGTTTGTGCTGCCCTAGGCACCAGAGGACATCTGCTACCTTATGAACCCCCCAAACACCAACAACTTCATATTTGCTTCATATATTTAGTTTTACACACAGAAATCAAGAATGGAGGGGAAATTATTGACAAGGGTATTTGAAGTGTATATGAGTAGGAAAGGCATACAGCCATATAGCTGCCAGTTAAAATGTGCTGCACCACAAAAATCCAGACTAATTGTTTTAGGTTTATATGAATTTCCTAAACACCATGGGGACGATTTATCAAGTGCCGAATGGCCTCTGATTCTTCTGTTTCTGTGTGAGCCTTTAGGCTCACCGTAACAGCAGTTAAGGCGGCGGACATCAATCCGCCCGATCTGATACATTGGGTTGATTAACACCCACTGCTAGCGGATGATTTGCCGGGAATCTGCAGGGGGTGGCATTGTACAAGCAGTTCACCAGAACTGCTCATGCATTGTTAAATGCTGACAGTGTATGCTGTCAGCATTCAGTGATGTCTGTCGGACATAATCTGCTGAGGAATCATGTCGGACATATACTTAGTAAAGTCAGTCCCCTTGGTTGTATTTTCGAGTGGTATGCACATTATGCAAGATTAATAATGTCCGTCATGGCCCGAAAAAAGGGGCCACCAAAGAAAATAAACTCTCTTTTCACTGATTATATGGATAGCAAGGTCACAAATGAAATGTGCATAGATGTATTTCAATTTTGAAAAGAAAGTTTCATATATAATATATTTCCATCAGCAAAAATACGAATAGAAATAAATAATAATATAATAAAAGAAAAAAGTTGTTACATGGTTTTAGTGGCATATACACATATGCTGTGACTACCCCATGCACCAGCATTCAGGGTGGACTAAGGCAAATGGAGGGATGTAGGTGGAAGAAAGGCACTGAGGTGAAATATTTTCAGAGAATGTGCTGCAATTGTTGTCTTGATCAGTAACTTGCATTTAACACAGGATTAACAAACTGCAAATTTGAACTGTGAGTGAAGCACTCGTTTTGGTTGCAAAGAATCAGCTTAAGAGCGTGTGTGAACCCTAAATCAGATATGAATTCCCCAAATTAAAAATAAATGCAATTCATTACTAAAAACATTAAAAATATGACAATAAAGCCAGCAGACAAGGTGGCTCTGCAGTTACCATGAACACTACCGACTACAGTCAGGAAGCCGTACAGGAAACTTTCTAACCCTGTCCCCACAACAGTAAACTACAGGACGACCCACACAAATATACACAAATTAACTTAGACAGATCACAAAGACACTACCCCCACTCTCATGCACAGTCCAGACCCTGATACCAAATAGCTCAAAAATAGGCACCTTCTACATGCGCCCAAAAATACATAAACAGGGGACCCTGGAAGAACAATAATATTAAGAATTGACACAATTACAAAAAAATCTCTGGCTGGGGTAGAAAGTTTCTGAAAAAATCTGGTAAAAAACACAACCAGTTTTCATCAAGACACAACAGACCTGATAAATAAGCGGTCAATCATAGGTGTACTTCCAAAAGATACCATCTTGGCAACAATTGGATTTTATAGCACTATACACCAAATACCCCTCATCAAGATGACCTAGCAGCAAACCAGAAATTTTTACATCAAAATGACCTACCTATAGAGTGGTTTTCACACAAATGATAAAATTATACTCCTGTATAACTATTTTACATTTGGGGGAGGACATTTACTCCAAAATATGGGGAAAGCTATGGGTACAAGGAATGGCTCCTCAGTGTGCTAATCTATTCATTCCAAACCTTGAAAATATGTTTTTTATATACACCTGCAATATAAAAAAAAACCCTGGCATACTTCCACTACATGTGATGACATTCTATAATATGGTTTAACCAACAACAAACTGCTTTCCTGTTTGAGCTTGTGTCTTCTAAGTGTGGAGTGATGTTTGTTCAGAATGAAACAAGCTTTAATCAATATATTAGAGGCACAGCTCACCACAAGTCATTATTCTGGAGCACTAGACATTACACTGTGTACAAATAAAGGCCAGGGGTAAGAGAGCAATGACACTAAACTTAGTAGCTGAACTATCTCTAGTACTTTTATCAGCTCTTACTAAAAACACAACAATTAAATACTAGAAAGTAGCTGTAATGTTGTCAATTCAAATATCAAAGATAGACATATCCAACAAATATAAACTTGCATAAGTTACTTAATGCTGATATCAGGGGGAATCAAGGGATAAGTCAGATAGTCCAGGTCAAGGCCACACCTATAAAAGCACCACAAAATAATTAAACAAATGCAGAGTCCACAAACAAGCTAAAGTCATAAACCAAATCAGTATAAACAAAGGGTTAAACCGAAGTCAAACCAGTATATGCTTTAACATGTTTTCACCTACTAAAAAGGGCTCCAATGCACTTGTATATATGTCAATATATGTGTACACATGTATTTATGTGTTTATATGTGTATATATGTTTGTAAATACATATCCTGTATACACATAAATACATATGTACATATATATATATATATATATATATATATATATATATATATATATATATATATATATTTACATCTTTAGACATCTTTGCCTGCCTTTTATTTTCTAACACCTGAGATCTCATATCTTTGAGCCTTTATAAATTTTGCATGCAATTTTTTTTAAATAATTTTTATTAGATGGTGTTATTATGAGTAACTATACATTGTAATGTATTTTTGATGTGTTTTGTGCAACTTTTTTGTTTTGCAACTAGAGCTCTGAAGTCACAGTAATCATTCTTGCATAAATCGTTATTGCGTTCAAGCAATCGAGTTTACTTTCAGCTTGTAATACCAGCAGTAAGTCTGATGAGCGCAAATTGGAAAAATATACAGAGGGCGACTCCTAGTGCAAATCAGTTGATACAGTTGTAAGCCCCAAATGATCCCTTTAGAGAGATACTCACATATTATGGAGCACACTATAGTGCTAATGAGGCAAGCTGGGTATATTATGGTGGCCCAGCGCACATAACACTCTGGCAAGCAGTGGATCAATGTAGCAAATAAAAGATAGGAGACTCCAGAAGTATATCAAAAATGAGTTTTATAAAAATAAATAAATGAACATAAAAACAATCAGTAAAACATGCTACGCGTTTCTCAGAGCTCACCACTCTGTTTCCTCAGGCAAGTTCTCTTGAGAACTTGCCTGAGGAAACAGAGTGGTGAGCTCTGAGAAACGCGTAGCATGTTTTACTGATTGTTTTTATGTTCATTTATTTATTTATAAAACTCATTTTTTATATACTTCTGGAGTCTCCTATCTTTTATTTGCTACATTGATCCACTGCTTGCCAGAGTGTTATGTGCGCTGGGCCACCATAATATACCCAGCTTGCCTCATTAGCACTATAGTGTGCTCCATAATATGTGAGTATCTCTCTAAAGGGATCATTTGGGGCTTACAACTGTATCAACTGATTTGCACTAGGAGTCGCCCTCTGTATATTTTTCCAGTTTTCCAGATCTTTTCCATTCAAGAGGAGCAGCCCTTCTCATGGTGCACAGTCAACTGGGACACTGATAAGTTTCCAGACCATCTACCTAGGCATTATCGTTGCCTTCACTACATGTGAGTACAAAATCTGCTAATATATATTATCTACTTACAAAAATTGGCTACACTAGGAGGCGCCCTTTCTTTTTTTGTTTCAATGATGAGCGCAAATGCCAGTGATAAACCCCTTATCACTCTGGCATAAATGTTTGTGCTCCACTCTTAGGGGTCAATTTATCAAACTCTGTACGGAGCTTGATGCCCCGTGTTTCTGGAGAGCCTTCTGAGCTCTGAGGCGATGGACAGAAAGCAACCTGATCGAATACGATTGGGTTGATTGACACGCCCTGCTAGCGGCCGATTGGTCGCAAATCTGCAGGGGGCGGCATTGCACCAGCAGGTCACAAGAACTGCTATTGCAATGATAAATGCAACAGTGTATGCTGTCGGCATTTATGGATGTGCAGCGGACATGATACGCTACATTGTATCCTGTCTGCTCGCACATTAATAAATTGACCCCTTATTCTGGCCCTTAATGAATTCCATCCCACTATTAAACTCTCCTTAAACCACTCCACCACACACATTCATTTTCTGGACAACACCCTTTACCCAAAAAACTATACCATACATACTTCCATTTATCGTAAACCCACATACCCTGATATAAAATATGACAGCTTTCATCCAAAACTCACCAAACACTCTATCATTTACAGACAAGCCAAAAGATACAACTACATCTGCTCAAACAAAACTGACATAGATTCACATCTAAAAATCATTAACAATGTATTCAGTTACTAAGGCTACCACCCAAGGATAATAGAAATACAAGTTCACAGAGCCACCACAATAGCCAGGGACAAACAGGCCATCAATGAGAATACCAGGGTACCTCTTGTAGTAACCAACAACCCACAATTAGATATTTTAAGAGAATTAAATCCAACTCTCCACAAGGTCAGACAACTATAAGACATATTCCCAAACCCACCCCTCCTCTCATACAGGAAACCCCCAAACCTAAAAAAAAATGCCAACTATCACACTCCAAAAAAAGGCACATTTCCCTTTACCAAAAGTGATGCAAAACCTAACAGAGACAATCTCAGTAGTACTCAGCGAAGAACAGGAATTTAAAATCCAGGGCTGTTTTACCTGCTTTTCATCAAATTTGGAGTACCTCATAATATGTAACAAATGCAAAAAGGGGTACACTACATTGGAGAAACAGTACAACAAAGAAAGAGAATGAATTCCCACCGGTTCACAATCACCAAAAAAAATTACGGATACACCAGTAGGCAAACATTTCAGCAGAACAAATCACAAGGTTTTGAAAGTTATAGTACTGAAAGGGAACTTCAGATCCAAAAGTGAACGAATGATTTGGGTATACAAATTTATAAGTATGTTTGATTCTTTCAATTCAGGGTGGAACCTGACCCATGACTTTATGAACTCATATATTTCCTAAGACATGACAAATTTACTATTTTTTTGATATTAAAGGGATATTAAACACTAAGGGTCAAGTAGTGCACTATCTTACCATGTGTCCTTAAAGGGGCAAATTTGGCCATCTACGGCCGCAAGTTAAATAACCAACCATTACAAATGGCTGGTTAATGTGACCACAAGCTCACGGTTTCACTTTGAAATAAGCACAAATATCCAGAGGTCAGACCTGTGGTTGAAAAGAAAAAAATGCATCACTTGTCCCCAAAATAGGACAGTACATAAACATTACAAATAGATATGAGCGTTTTTATATTATTTTTTAAAAACTGCACAAAGAAGTTATAAAGGGTTAAAGTGAGGGGATGTGGGGTTTTAGAAAAAAAATGGCACCTGACCTAAAGTGCCTTTACATGGAGGTGAATGAGGGACTGTGTTTTCACTATAAATATATATGTATATGCTTATATACAGTTATAATTATTTGTTAATATGTGTATATACACATTTAAACACATAAATATATATGTTTATATTCATATACATATATACTTATTCATTGCTATCCAACGCTGCACTATTTGCCCGCTGCGCTGGGGGATTGCAGTGTCTATTAGCAGTGTCTAGTAGCATTAAAATGAGGCTCCCATTGAATTCGACCCTTCAATATGAAATACATATCTGAAAGTTCTACATATTATTGACTATAGGATGTAACATAATATTTTGTTTTTCATAATACTTGTCGTCTTAGGCAACATATTTTTCTATCACTATTAAACAGAACATACCTTTCATTAATAAAAATTCTTAGACAAATAAGCAAACCAATTTGTAATACACCTTAGCATGTTTAAAAAAATACAACAAATACTGCATTTACTGATAGGTGCACAGCAGTAAGCAGTTTGAGGTTTTACTGTCATTCTTTATGAAGAAAATATGCTGAGCATAAACTAAAAAAGTGTTTTGATCAATCAGAAAAATATGTAAAACTAGGTTTTTCAATAAATATATTTGAATCTCTTTAAGCATCTGAATATTGTTTTTTTTATGTGCAGTTCAGACATGTGGTATTTATGTGTCTACATACACACACATAAAAGGAATAAGAAAAACCGCATACAGAAAAGTTCAGCATTAACACATTAAGCTCCAGGTGCCAAATACAGAGGAAAATAACCAATAATCCTCATTTTTACATATTTGATGGCTCTGATTATGCTATATACATCTCTAAAAAGCTAACAGCACATTGTAGCATGGTTCCATCCCATTGGCTACAGTAGGGTGCAGGCAGATAGATGACAGTGACAAGGAGAAAAGTGCTTTTGCTTATCCGTGCGTTAAGATGCCATCCAGAGGCTCTATGCTACAGACACTTCATTAGAATGCCAAGATAATGGCAAACTACCACTCAAAGTGACACCCCATTTCCTGCTTACTGAGCTCTCCAACCTCGGCAGATGTCAACAATCTTGCAGTGCTACAGAGCAGACCTAACTTCCCAGTCACTTTCACACCGGTCTTTTTTTCTTCATGGTGCCATGCATTACATGCCCTTTGTAACAGAAAATCCAGCATTGATATAAACATACGTCTTTGATCAAAGAATTGTCTCTGTCTATAAACAGCCTTTGTGATTTTATTGTAGTTAGTATGCTCTAATGGCAAGGTGTATTCTGTACAGCAGCTGTGCTATAAAGATTGTATTATTTGATGATACAAAATAATTAATTATTATCATTCAAAGTACTGCAGTATTTTCAAGTTATTAAGTGAAACACAAAACAACAACAATCAACCAAAAAGTGAGCACGAAATGATGCATCCAAAATCCAAAAATGGATACTCACATTTGGCAATAGCACACCAATGTGCTGGTAGTGATGTGTTGATATCTCAGGGTGTATCAGCTCACCCTCTCTCCAGGTGCTGCTCAGCCAGTTGAATCACAAGAAAGATCCAAGGATATGAAGCTCAACTCCCGTGCAACATTCAAATGGGAAAAACAAAGGTGATAGAACTGTTCTTAAGTTTAAAAATGTGTTTATTTAAAAACAACACATTAAAAAAAATAAGTGAGTTAAAATAGGGGTGTCCAAGTTCTACCCCCTATCCGCAACACGTTTCTCGGCAATGCGTTTCTCGGCAACTGCTGTTTCATCAGGCATCTAGAACCTTGCAAGGTTCAATGCTATTTAAACTTATTGAAAACCAATGAGCCAACAAACTAACAGATATCTCTGCCCATTATGGGCGCGTATGACACACATGTGTAAGTGGTAATACAATAATCAAATAAAGTTAGTTTGTTCATGTTTTCCCAAAAAGAACCCTACATATTAAAACATATATATATATGAGTCGATGATCCATCCAGTATTCTGATCTTGTTTTTTCAGTTTTTTTCATTTCTTTCTTTTCTTTTTTTTTCTTTTTCTTCTTCTTATATTTTTTCTTCTTCCTTTGCCTTTTCCTTTATCATTTCCGTTCCATTTATTCTTATTCTTTTCTTTTTCCTTTTTTCCTTCTTTTTCTTTTTCTTTTTTCTCCTTCTTTTCCTTTTCTTTCATTTTCTTTTCCTTCTCTTCCTTTTCTTCTTTCTCTTTTCTTTTTCCTCCTCTTTTTCTAGTTCTCTTGCTTTTCTTTCTTATTTTTCCGTTTACTTCCTCTTCGTATGCGTTTTCCCTCTTCTCTTTTCCCAGCCTCCTACGATGCCCCTTCCCTTTTTCCTTTCTTTTTTTTCCTTTCTTCTTTTCCCCTTCCCCCTCCCTTATTCTTATTTTCTTCCTTTTATTTTATTTTATTTTATTTGACAGCAGTCTTATCATTTCATATTATTTCATATTATTTAATTTTATTCCATTTCATTTTATAATTTTATTTTTTTATTTATTATTTATTATTTTTAATTGTATATTACTAGTTTATTTCAGTTTATATTAGAGTGTTCTTTTATGTTATGTGTTTAGGTTTTGACATTTCTTGACACCAGTAGTTATTCAGCCCTTTGTTTAGTGATAATGGGCACACTTTATTTATGTACTTATTTGAGGTGTAGCTGTGGATCAGCCGGATATGCAGTATTTCTAGACCGTTCTGGGACATTCACTAATAGACAAGTTATGCTGCTAATAGTAGGTAAATAAAGTTGTTCCATATTGGGATGCGATTGAACTTTATTTAATTTATTTTACACTTAGTTGTCTGCCTGTGTGCCTGACCGGCCATAAGATTCTTCATGATTTTCTTTTTTGTATATTGACTCGCCGGAGTTGCGTAAGGTTGCCATGGTAACGTATCACACTGTGATACGATGTCGGCTGGATGACGTCAAGGCGCTGAGCCGTGTGTTGCGTGTGTTGTGTTCTGAGTGCTCGCCATTCTGATTATCAGGTACCTTTGCTCATAGAATTATCATATGTATGCTTATATCGATTTTGGATACTTGCGTAAGGTGACTATGTGGTCATAATAGGACTTAAACATGAGTGACCTTGATTTAACCCTTGGTGTGTACGCAGTATACCTGAATACTAAATGCAGGTTTGGTGTATTTTGTTAAGGTGTGCTGTTCCTTTTGGAACATGATTTGCCCCAAGAGGGTTGCTTCTTATTTATTTATTTCAATCTGATAAGGGTTCATTAGGCTGGTTATACATAATGATCACAAGTGCACAATGTTTAAATATGTATATTGCACAACACTACACAAGACACATCCATTAGGAATGTATGTCAGGGGACACAATGGTACTTGTAACACATGTAGTTTCTTATTTTGCACTTATAACATAAGTATATATTTTTATCATGTCACTTATATAAGTATGTCCGGTATGTGCTTCTTTGGACTTTTACTATATGTTTTTGATATGTTTTATCATGAGCATCTGATAACATTACTACATTATATGTGAATACACTTAGGAAGTCTCTGTTGTTGAGGATCACTATGGTAACCATTTTTGGTACAATTTCACTGGGGGAGGGGCTTGTTTGGCTTTATATTTTCTGCTATTGTTGGTTTGTATTTGTCTGAGGAAGGGGAGTGTCCCCCCGAAACATCACGCTTGATCTAATAAATTTTTACTAAAAAGACCAGTGAGTGCCTTCCTTCACAGTGTGTATATATATATATATATATATATATATATATATATATATATATATATATATATATATATATATATATATAAATCAATGTAAATATTTGCATAGGAAATTAGCACACCTGGGCAAGTATCCCCACTTGCTTTTCCCAGAATTTCTTAATATACAATGTTACCATTGCACAAGAGAATTGTGGGTAAGATATGCAAATTAAATATGCAAATTCTCAGTTTTTTTGCTTCAAAATACTGTTTTGACACAGCGATCCTTTTAACAGGATTTTTACAGCAAACCAGAAATCACTCACTAGACAAGCCTGTTTTGTTCTTTTTGGAACTCATCAGTAGGAGATAGATTTCTGGTTGCTGCATTGGTAAAGCTATTTTCATGGTTAAACCAAAATTCATTAAAATTATGGGGGGAGATAAAAAACTGAAATTAAAATCCTCCATGTCTCAAAATTAAATCAATGTAAATATTTGCATAGGAAATAATCACACCTAGGCAAGTATCCTCTCTTGATTTTCCCCAGAAATTCTTAATATACAATGTTACCATTGCACAAGAGAATTGTGGGTAAGATATGCAAATTAAATATGCAAATTCTCAGTTTTTTTGCTTCAAAATACTGTTTTGACACAGCGATCCTTTTAACAGGATTTTTACAGCAAACCAGAAATCACTCACTAGACAAGCCTGTTTTGTTCTTTTTGGAACTCATCAGTAGGAGATAGATTTCTGGTTGCTGCATTGATAAAACTATTTTCATGGTTAAACCAAAAATTAAAATTATGGGGGAGATAAAAAACTGAAATTAAAATCCTCCATGTCTCAAAATTAAATCAATGTAAATATTAGCATAGGAAATTAGCACACCTAGGCAAGTATCCCCGCTTGCTTTTCCCCAGAAATTCTTAATATACAATGTTACTATTGCACAAGAGAATTGTGGGTAAGATATGCAAATTAAATATGCAAATTCTCAGTTTTTTTGCTTCAAAATACTGTTTTGACACAGTGATCCTTTTAACAGGATTTTTACAGCAAACCAGAAATCACTCACTAGACAAGCCTGTTTCGTTCTTTTTGGAACTCATCAGTAGGAGATAGATTTCTGGTTGCTGCATTGGTAAAGCTATTTTCATGGTTAAACCAAAATTCATTAAAATTATGTGGGGAGATAAAAAACTGAAATTAAAATCCTCCATGTCTCAAAATTAAATCAATGTAAATATTTGCATAGGAAATTAGCACACCTAGGCAAGTATCCCCGCTTGCTTTTCCCCAGAAATTCTTTATATTTACATTGATTTAATTTTGAGACATGGAGGATTTGAATTTCATTTTTTTTATCTCCCCCCATAATTTTATATGAATTTTGGTTTAACCATGAAAATAGCTGTACCAATGCAGCAACCAGAAAATCTATCTCCTACTGATGAGTTCCAAAAAGAACGAAACAGGCTTGTCTAGTGAGTGATTTCTGGTTTGCTGTAAAAATCTGTTAAAAGGATTGCTGTGTCAAAACAGTATTTTGAAGCAAAAAACTGAGAATTTGCATATTTAATTTGCATATCTTACCCACATTTCTCTGTGCAATAGTAACATTGTATATTAAGAATTTCTGGGGAAAAGCAAGCGGGGATACTTGCCTAGGTGTGCTAATTTCCTATGCAAATATTTACATTGATTTAATTTTCAGACATGGAGGATTTTAATTTCAGTTTTTTATCTCCCCCCATAATTTTAATGAATTTTGGTTTAACCATGAAAAGCTTTACAATACAGCAACCAGAAATCTATCTCCTACTGATGAGTTCCAAAAAGAACGAACAGGCTTGTCTAGTGAGTGATTTCTGGTTTGCTGTAAAAATCCTGTTAAGGATCGCTGTGTCAAAGCAGTATTTTGAATAAAAAAACTGAGAATTTGCATATCTTACCCACCATTCTTGTGCAATAGTAACATTGTATATTAAGAATTTCTGGGGAAAAGAAAGCGGGGATACTTGCCTAGGTGTGCTAATTTCCTATGCAAATATTTACTTTGATTAATTTTGAGACATGGAGGATTTTTAATTTCAGTTTTTTATCTCCCCCATAATTTTAATGAATTTTGGTTTAACCATGAACATAACTTTACCAATGCAGCAACCAGAAATCTATCTCCTACTAATGATGAGTTCCAAAAATAATGAACAGGCTTGTCTAGTGAGTGATTTCTGGTTTGCTGTAAAATCCTGTTAAAAGGATCGCTGTGTCAAAACAGTATTTTGAAGCAAAAAAACTGAGAATTTGGATATTTAATTTGCATATCTTACCCACAATTCTCTTGTGCAATGGTAACATTGTATATTAAGAATTTCTGGGGAAAAGCAAGCGGGGATACTTGCCTAGGTGTGCTAATTTCCTATGCAAATATTTACATGATTTAATTTTGAGATGTGGAGGATTTTAATTTCAGTTTTTTATCTCCCCCATAATTTTAATGAATTTTTATATATATATATATATATATATATATATATATATATATTATATATATATATATATATATATATATATATATATATATACACACACACAGATAATTTCTCAAATATTTTCACACAAAAAAAATGTTTTTGCTAGACATAAATGGTGTTATACATATTAATAAAATGTATATACAAACATGAATCCCTTTGGCCTAAGATTACGAGTTTTGTGTTAGGGTTAAAAAGCAGCGTTGGCCGGTCCCAATGCTGCTTTTTAACGCCCGCTGGTATTACGAGTCTTGAAGATACATGTGTACTGCAAACTTTTTTGTCCAGACTCGGAAATACCGCAAATCCACTTACGTCAATTGCATATCCTATATTTCAATGGGACTTGCATAGCGCCGGTATTACAGTCTCACAAAAATGAGCGGTAGACCCTCTCCTTTTAAGACTACCGGATTTAAAAGTCAGTAGTTAAGAGTTTTACACTACAAGCGCCGTAGCATAAAACTCTAAAGTGCTAAAAAGTACACTAACACCCATAAACTACCTATTAAACCCAAACCGAGCCCCCCACATCACAAACACTAAAATAAAATTTTAACCCCTAATCTGCCAAACCGGATATCGCTGCCACTATAATAAATATATTAACCCTAAACCACCGCATTCCCGCATTGCAAACACTAGTTAAATATTATTAACCCCTAATCTGCTGTCCCTAACATCGCCGCCACCTACCTACATTTATTAACCCCTAATCTGCCGCCCCCAACGTCGACGACACTATATTAAATGTATTAACCCCTAAACCTAAGTCTAACCCTAATCCCCCCTAACTTAAATAAATTACAATAAATCTAAATAAAATTACTACAATTAACTAAATAATTCCTATTTAAAACTAAATACTTACCATAAAATAAACCCTAAGCTAGCTACAATATAACTAATAGTTACATTGTATCTAGCTTAGGGTTTATTTTTATTTTACAGGCAACTTTGTATTATTTTAACTAGGCAGAATAGTTATTAAATAGTTATTAACTAATTAGTTAAAATAAAGACAAATTTACCTGTAAAATAAAACCTAACCTAAATTACAATTACACCTAACACTACACTATAATTAAATAATTAAATAAATTAAATACAATTAATTACAATTAAATAAAATTATCTAAAGTACGAAAACAAACACTAAATTACAGAAAATAATAAACAATACAAGATTTTTAAACTAATTACACCTAATCTAATCCCCTAACAAAATAAAAAAGCCCCCCCAAAATAAAAAGCCCTACCCTACACTAAATTACAAATAGCCTTAAAAGGCCTTTTGCAGGGCATTGCCCAAAGTAATCAGCTCTTTTACCTGTAAAAAAAATTACAATTCCCCCCAACATTAAAACCCACCACCCACACAACCAACCCTACTCTAAAACCACCCAATCCCCCTTAAAAAAAACTAACACTAACCCCTGAAGATCACTTACCAGAGACGTCTTCACCCAACCGGGCAAGTCTCAACGAAGCCGGGAGAAGTCTTCATCCAACCGGGCAGAAGTGGTCCTCCAGACGGGCAGAAGTCTTCATCCAGACGGCATCTTCTATCTTCATCCATCCGGCGCAGAGCGGGTCCATCTTCAAGACATCCGACGTGGAGCATCCTCTTCTTTCCACAGCCGACAACTGAACGAAGGTTCCTTTAAGAATCATCCAAGATGGTCCCTTCAATTCTGATTGGCTGATAGAATTCTATCAGCCAATCGGAATTAAGGTAGAAAAAATCCTATTGGCTGATCCAATCAGCCATAGGATTGAGCTGGCATTCTATTGGCTGTTCCAATCAGCCAATAGAATGCCAGTTCAATCCTATTGGCTGATTGCATCAGCCAATAGGATGTTTTCTACCTTAATTCCGATTGGCTGATATAATTCTATAAGCCAATCGGAATTATAGGGACGCCATCTTGATGACGTCATTTAAAGGAACCTTCATTCAGTCGTCGGCCGTGGAAAGAAGAGGATGCTCCACGTCGGATGGTCTTGAAGATGGACCCGCTCCACACCGGATGGATGAAGATAGAAGCCGTCTGGATGAAGACTTCTGCCCGTCTGGAGGACCACTTCTGCCCGTTGGATGAAGACTTCTGCCTGTCTGGAGGACCACTTCTGCCCGTTGGGTGAAGACGTCTCCGGTAAGGTGATCTTCAGGGGGTTAGTGTTAGGTTTTTTTAAGGGGGATTGGGTGGGTTTTAGAGTAGGGTTGGTTGTGTGGGTGGTGGGTTTTAATGTTGGGGAGGAATTGTAATTTTTTTTTCAGTAAAGAGATGATTACTTTGGAGCAATGCCCCGCAAAAGGCCCTTTTAAGGGCTATTTGTAATTTAGTGTAGGGTAGGGATTTTTTTTATTTTGGGGGGGCTTTTTTATTTTGTTAGGGGATTAGATTAGGTGTAATTAGTTTAAAAATCTTGTAATTTCTTTATTATTTTCTGTAATTTAGTGTTTTTTTTGTACTTTAGATAATTTTATTTAATTGTATTAATTGCATTTAATTTAGGTAATTAATTTAATTGTAGTGTAGTGTTAGGTGTAATTGTAACTTAGGTTAGGTTTTATTTTACAGGTAAATTGTCTTTATTTTAACTAGGTAGTTATTAAATAGTTAATAACTATTTAATAACTATTCTACCTAGTTAAAATAAATACAAACTTGCCTGTAAAATAAAAATAAACCTAAGATAGCTACAATGTAACTATTAGTTATATTGTAGCTATATTAGGGTTTATTTTATAGGTAAGTATTTAGTTTTAAATAGGAATAATTTAGTTAATGATAGTAATTTTATTTAGATTTATTTAAATTATATTTAAGTTAGGGGGTTAGGGTTAGACTTAGTTTAGGGGTTAATATGTTTATTATAGCGAGTTTGGGGCGGCAGATTAGGGGTTAAGAAATATAATGTAGGTGTCGGCGATGTTGGGGGCAGCAGATTAAGGGTTCATAAGTATAATGTAGGTGGCGGCGGTGTCCGGAGTGGCAGATTAGGGGTTAATAATATAATGTAGGTGTCAGCGATGTTGAGGCGCGCAGATTAGGGGTTAATAAGTATAATGTAGGTGTCGGCGATGTCGAGGGTGGCAGATTAGGGGTTAATAAGTATAAGATTAGGGGTGTTTAGACTCTGGGTTCATGTTAGGGTGTTAGGTGTAGACATAAATTTTCTTTCCCCATAGGAATCAATGGGGCTGCGTTAGGAGCTTTACGCTGCTTTTTTGTAGGTGTTAAGTTTTTTTCCAGCCGGCTCTACCCCATTGATTTCCTATGGGGAAATCGTGCATGAGCACGTTTTACCAGCTCTCCGCTAACGTAAGCAGCGCTGGTATTGAGGTGAGATGTGGAGCAAATTTTGCTCTTCGCTCACTTTTTTTGCAGTTAACGCCGGGTTTCTAAAAACCCGTAATACCAGCGCTGTCTGTAAGTGAGCAGTGAACTTAAACTGCTTGTTAGCACCGCACAGCCTCTAATGCAAAACTCGTAATCTAGGGTGTGTATCTTCAATACATATCACATTTTCACCAAAAAAAAAAAAATGTTTTTGCTAGACATAAATGGTGCCATACATATTAATAAAATATATATACAAACATGACTCCCTTTGTATTTTCAATATCAGTTAATGAGCAAATACAGTCTTTATCTCCCAGATCGATCTTAAACAGGCTGTTTGTTGTTTGTGCAAAAAAAGCAACAAGTAATTTTGTTTGTGAAGATATAATCCCACATATTAACACATAAACAGTGACTCTCCCTTCCTGTTTATAAACATGTCATTGTGTTACCTGTGATTCTAATCACAAGCTCCTTATTCTTAACTTTTGTTTCTGATTTTATTACAAGACCAGAGATTCATATTTTGCATTACTTTCAATTTACTGCTCTGACAGCTTTTTTAAAAGTATACAGTGAAAACAATAGTAAACATAAAACATGCCAGACAACAGAGAAAACAAAAGAACCAATAAGGACAAAGCCATAGATGTATCAAACCAATCAGCATACTCATAATGTCCATAAACAGTGCACCAATACCTCCTCTTTCTTTTTGCTGCTCTGAAAGATAAGTACCTGTGCAATGTTCCCATAATAAATTGATATTTGAGTTATTCAATTTTCTAAATTGTATTGCCATATTTCTCTTTTTGTTTCTCTTTTACTCTTTTTATGTGTTTTTATTATTATTTCCTGTTATATTCTCTCTTACATGCTCATTTTTTCTTTTTGTGGGAATTATATATTTCCTTTATTTCTCTTACCTGTCCCTGCTATTCATTGGTTAGCTGCTTTCATTAGGACCGAGTTTTTCTGTTTTAACTCTGTTTCCATTTTCCCTTCTGTGGTGTTGAGTGCGGTCACCATTTTGTTCCGCCCCTTCCTGCCCCTTTTCCCCGCCTCCTCCCTCATAGCCTGAGGTTGTTAGCTGTGAGGTTGATCTTTTCTTACCCTGGGTGGAGTTGACATTTAATCTGGTTACTCTACAGGATATGTTAATCACGCCCATAGCCTATTCAGCAACTTTGTAAGCTTAAGATTTTTCTCTGTGGGTTATTTATTTCTGACTTTTCTAGAAGCACTTTTATTTTCTAACTCTGTGTGTCACTATTTCTTTATATTTACAGATTGACAACGTTTGTTCATATCTTACAATATTGTTGTGCTGCTTTATTTTAATACTGCTATATATTCTAAATTTTAATCCCCTAAATTTTTATCTTTAAAAAAAAATATAAAAAAATGCAGTCCTTTATGAGAAATATTGACAACAAAATGAATAGTTATATTGCTAATTTTTCAGTCAGATCCTCCTCAAATACATAAAAAACACACTTCTAAAACTAAACATCTTTCCCCTTCTTATATTGAAAAAGATGCTTATAGTCTGCTTCAGCAGACATCCCTCATAGCTTATTACCAATAAGCACCTGTACTGTTAGCCGGCAGTCATCCGGCCCCAGAACTTCTGAATGTGTTGAGTGTCACAATTCAGAGGGTACTTTTCCTGATGCTTATTCTAAAAGAACTGGTCTAAAAAGACAAGCATCAACATTTTTACAAACTCTCTCTGAAAATCAATCCCCCTCTTCCGGTGAGGGGGAATTTTCAGATGAATATAAATATAACAATTGTCAATCCTCTGATAATGATTTAGATTATTCTGATTTCAACAACTTTATTAAATTTAAAAGACATAAAAAATCTTTGCCTATTAATGATTCAGAAATAATTTTTCTCTATTCCCTTGGTAAACCTACATTTAAACCAGAGGAGGTTAAGCATACCAGATCCTCAGAGTGGTTTCCCTCCTCAGGTTTTGCAAAATATATTGATTTTTATTTAAGCATCCGTTATTGCAAGAAGTTCATAGTAAACTTCGTGCCGAATGTCCTCGCCCCTCCCTCCCAGGTAACTCCTCTGTCACTCCTGACATTGACCCCCAAATTTTAAAAATTCCTGGGTTCTCCTGCATCTAGCATTAAACGAGGATCTGAAAAATTACTTAAGTCTTGTCAAGACAAGCTTTTAGATATTTCTGGCCCTTGTCAATGTTATTTGAGTTGACTGAGGATTCTGTTATAAATAATTCTACAATTGATCCTCAAATCATCATAGAGTATATTCAAATAGCCTTTGTTTTATTAGGCAATGCCAATACTGCTATAGCTTGCGAATGCAGAAGTGTCCATTCTGCGCAGGCTAGACCCGAGATTATCTGATTTTGCCAATAATGAGACATCTACAGACCACTATGGCCTTCTCTTCGGAGAGGTATATCTCAAAAACCGAGTGACTATACTAAAACTTTTTCTAGTTTATCTAAAACTAAAGCCACTATAAAGAAGACCCTTCACCAAAATCCACGCCCCCTTTTTGATAGGGCTGGAAAAAGAAAGGGTCGTTTTCCCGGCCAGCAACCCTTCATCTCTAGACCTCAATTTTATCAGCAACAGCAGCTTTAGCAGCAAAAACAATTTGTCTCTCCCTTCTTCCCCACAAGAACCCGCTTCTGGCTCAGAGGTGCAAGATCAAGAGGTCGCTTTAGAACTCCTTCAGGTAATTTCTATTCTTACACTGTTAATATTTTCCTAAAGATTTCTTCTCTCAGGGGCCCTTTCCTTCTCGACCTTTTGCCTCTCGTTCCAATTTTCAAGTCAAAACCTTCTTCAGCTGGAGACCGGACCCAGGCGCCTCTGCCGTGGACGCTTTCCTTCAAGTGTGGCCCCCTTCAGAAGCTTATGCTTTTCCCCCCTTTTCTATGATTGCTCGGACTCTGTCTTATATCCGCAGGAAACTGAAGAAACGATGCGATGACTCCGTGAAATAGATAAAAGTTCAAATTTATTGAAAAATACTTAAAACAAGAAACAGAAGCTAGCAGCATACAAAAAATGGTAAGGCGCAGCACCAAGGCTTACACGTTTAGGCTAACAAGCCGTAATCATAGCCTGTTAGTGCTGGGCTATTACCTTACTTTTTAAAAGGCAAATTGTTTTGCTATTGGCTATTACAATTTAATTAAAACAAAGAAACGCCTACCATCAGTTAACTACTTCTTAACCAAACTACAAAGAACAGGTGTCAGACTGAACAGTACAATAATAACAAGCCACAGATTAAGCAGGACACATATTGAAGTGAGATTTAAGGTTATGTACATAGCTATACCTTGTTGTAAATCAATCATGCATTTTGTATAGAGAACAATGTACTGTCCTACAAAGCAACAGGTAACTCATTCAAAAAAATTATTATATTATATATATATACACACAATATAATGCTACTTAGTGAACCCTTATATACAATGGACGGTGTTGTAAAAATATCCTAATAATACCCAGGTATGCAAACTTAAAGTAGGAAATGAATCTATCAACCTAATATATATTTGCTAATCAGAACCAGGTGTGTAAATGACACACAAGGTAAATACATAGATAAAACCTTAGGTATTAATGGCTAATACTAGATATTAAATATAATAATGAGGATAAGAAGACATTAAATAAGGATTCATATAGGGTACTTGACCACCAGGGTATCAAAAGGTCCTTAACTCTCGATACAACATGATAAACTACTGGGAGTAATTGAATATTGTCAAACACATTTTTTGAATGGGGTCTTTTGAATACCCTGGTGTCAAGTACCCCTATATGAATCCTTATTTAATGTCTTCTTATCCTCATTCATATATTTAATATCTAGTATTAGCCATTAATACCTAAGGTTTTATCTATGTATTTACCTTGTGTGTCATTTACACACCTGTTCTGATTAGCAAATATATATTAGGTTGATAGAT